>NC_140004.1:20193075-20285202 GCF_964263955.1 Coregonus lavaretus | reverse complement strand
TCTTTTTTTTTCTCTCTCTCTCTCTCACTCTCTCTCTCTCATCCCCTCTAGTCACTGGTGGTTTTGCATAAGTCTCTCCCTGCCATGTTTTCCACAGCCAATCGCTAGGGTCATTCATCATTATTGTCAGGGTGGTAATGTGTGTGGGTGGGGGCAGAGATCCAGAACTTCTTTGTTTGAATGAACCTCATTAAATTGAATCGTCTTTGTAAAGGATCCTCTCTGAGAATAAGTCTGGCAGTCATTTTGGTGATTTACCGACGATGGCCAATGTAACATGACGCTTCAGCCAAGCTTGTTTTCTGGTAGCTATGGAGAAATGTCTGACTCACTCATGTGGAGGAAGTTTTGGCTTTATCATTGTTGAGTGCATGCACACTTATAGATGTGCTGCCCACACTGTCCTTCATAGCCTTTTCTATGATATGCCTGGGCTCTTGTGCATTATGTTGCCACATCCGAATACACCATACACTGTAAGTCCTCAATGCAGCCGGCTTATTCAGGCATTATTTTATTTTTCATCCAAATAATATCTCCCCATCCGCATCAGGATCTTTTAGGAGCACAATGAAGTTTGGTTTTCCTTATTAGAGCAGATCTTTGTCAGGTTTTATTTAATCAGCCCCATTCCAGGGGAGGATATTTTCAGCCACCTATTTGGAGGCTAAGGCTCCTTCTTTACCCACACAGGGCACTAATGAGATGGAGCGCTAGAGCAGGCAACCGTTAATTAAGGAAAGTTTGCAAGAGAAGAGGCAAAAAGCAACACGCTCACACCGTACATACATTAACTTTATCCCACCTCATGCATGTTCTTCCCCCCTTGTTGTTTTTTTTCGTCCTTTTTTCACGTAGGTTGCACAAACAACAGATGGTTCCGAAGCCAACCTGTGGAAGGACGGCTTATTCAAATCCAAGGTCACCCGCTACCTCTGTTTCACCAGAGATAATGTAAGTGGAAATGTAAACTTCTCAATTTCCCTATGCATCATGCAATAACACCTCATCCCTAACACCTTTTTTGGCACTGGTTTGCTTGGTTTGCTCTCTCTAGCATTCTCCTGTGCAGCACTTTGATAATTGAAAGTTCAATGAATTTTAAATGTCTGTTTTATTTTTATGAATGTAAATACCAATATAAACTTTTGATTATGTGATTGCATTTCTATTATTTATGTGTGATACCTTGGTGGGCTCTTGGGATTATATTGTTGATGTTCTTGTGTCCACCAGAGAGGGAGATTTATGATTATTCATAGTATTACAATGAGCTTCTATTTAAACTATTTCACTTTTTCCAATTAACCTTGTCCCTGTCGAGAATTTGGATACCTCCCAGTGATTCTTCAACTATGATGCACACATCAAAATGTTGTTCCCTTTATAAGAAATTACACTTCAAAAGGCCAGTTCAATATGGTTGGAAATGGGGCACCTATTTAAAATAACAGTAATAACTTATTTGTTAATTGCGCTCTCTTTGAATGTTCTCTACATATCAACTGGTAGGCACATTTTCATGGTATTTTTTTTACACTTAAGATTTGAGAACAGAGAACAGTGATTATCCTGCTATAAAGCCTACAGCAGATTTGATAAGTTACCATTGAATAGAAAAACACTGTGTATCATTAGTATTCACCCCCCTTGGACTTTTTTCCACATTTTATTGTGTGCATGCAACAAGGCACTAAAGTTATACTGCAAGAAAACACGGCAAAGGAATACCATTTTTGCCCTAAATGCAAAGCTTTATGTTTGGGGCAAATCCAACACAACACATCACTGAGTACTACTCTCCATATTTTCAAGCATGATGTTGGCTGCATCATGGGATGGGTATGCTTGACATCGGCAAAGACTGGGAAGTTTTTCAGGATAAATAGAAATGGGATGGAGCAAAACACAGGCAGAATACTGGAAGAAAACCTTCTTCAGTCTGCTTTACACCAGACACTGGGAGAGGAATTAACTTTCCAGCAGGACAATAACCTAAAACACAAGGCCAAATCTAGCTTACCAAGAAGACAGTGAATGTTTCTGAGTGGCCAAGTTACAGCTTTGACTTAAATCTGTGTCACACCCTGGCTCTGGGACTCATTATGTTGAGCCAGGGTGTGTTCATTCTATGTGTTTATTTTCTATGTTGGTAATTCTGTTGTGTTTAATTCTATGTTTGCCTGAATGACTCCCAATCAGAGGCAACGAGTGTCAGCTGTTGGCTGGTTGTCTCTGATTGGGAGCCATATTTAAACTGTCTGTTTTCCCTTTGTGTTTGTGGGTTTTTGTTCCGTGTTCGGTCATTGATACCGTGGACGTCACGAGTCGTTTCTTGTTTTGTATTCATGTTTAAACTTTAACTAATTAAAGTATGTTTGTTCATCACGCTGCGCCTTGGTCTACTCCTTACCTCGATCGTGACAGAAAAACCCACCATGCAACGACCAAGCAGCGTGTCCAGGGGCAGCCCTTGGGCTGGACATGGGAGGAAGCGCCGGGAAAGGCCCTGGCGAAAGAGGAGCAGCGTGTCCAGGAGCAGGCAGCCTGGACATGGGAGGAGATATTGGACGGTAAAGGGTCCTGGACTTGGGGGGAAATCCTGGCCGGGATGGATCGCCGGCCATGGAGTGAGACAGTGGAGAGGTGACGGAGAGAGGAGCAACGGCGTGATCAGGGTCGTCGTCGGACGGTCGAGAGGCAACCCCAGACATTTTTTAGGGGGGGGCACACGGCATGGACGACGGGGCTGACGGAGGCAAAAAAGGGGCGGATCCAGAAGGCCACCAGGCCAGGGGTACACCGCCCTGTACGTCCTGTGCGGATGCCTCACACAGAGTGTGTGAGGGTAGGCATTCAGCCAGGACGGGTTGTGGCCGCTCTTCACTCCAGGCCTCCTATCTGTCTCCACAGCCCGGTTCGGCCTGTCCCTGCTCCACGCACCAAGCCTACGGTGTGCGTCGCCAGCCCAGCCCGGCCTGTCCCTGCTTCACGCACCAAGCCTACGGTGTGCGTCGCCAGCCCAGTCTGGCCTGTCCCTGCTCCACGCACCAAGCCTACGGTGTGCGTCGCCAGCCCAGCCCGACCTGTCCCTGCTCCACGCACCAAGCCTACGGTGCGCGTCGCCAGCCCGGCCCGGCCTGTTCCTGCCACTCGCACCAAGTATACGGTGCGCGTCGCCAACCCGGCCCGGCTTGTTCCTGCCACTCGCACCAAGTATACGGTGCGCGTCGCCAGCCCGGCCCGGCCTGTTCCTGCCACTCGCACCAAGTAAACGGTGCGCGTCGCCAGCCCGGCCCGGCCTGTTCCTGCCACTTGCACTAAGCCAGGGGTGCGAGAAGTCAGCCTGGTAAGGCCCGTTCCTCCTCCATGCACCAAGCCAGGGGTGCGAGTCGTCAGCCTGGTAAGGCCCGTCCCTCCTCCACGCACCAAGCCAGGGGTGCGAGTCGTCAGCCTGGTAAGGTCCGTTCCTCCTCCACGCACCGAGCCAGGGGTGCGCGTCGTCAGCCTGGTAAGGCCCGTTCCTCCTCCACGCACCAAGCCAGGGGTGCGCGTCGTCAGTCCAGCACAACCCGTGCCTGGGTCACCGGTGCCTGGTAAAGTACCGGTCAACTGCTCCACTATGGAGCTGAAGCTAACCGCTCCTGCTAAGTCCAGTTCGGCTCCAGCCGGCGGGGCCAGACTCGACCAGGGGCGCTATGGGGGGTGTATTGGAGGGTGGTGGTCAAGGCCGGAGCCAGAACCGCCGCCGAGGAGGTATGCCCACCCAGCCCTCCCCTGTTTTGTTTAGTTGAGGCGCGGTCGCAGTCCGCGCCTTTAGGGGGGGGTACTGTCACACCCTGGCTCTGGGACTCATTATGTTGAGCCAGGCTGTGTTCATTCTATGTGTTTATTTTCTATGTTGGTAATTCTGTTGTGTTTAATTCTATGTTTGCCTGAGTGACTCCCAATCAGAGGCAACGAGTGTCAGCTGTTGGCTGGTTGTCTCTGATTGGGAGCCATATTTAAACTGTCTGTTTTCCCTTTGTGTTTGTGGGTTTTTGTTCCGTGTTCGGTCATTGATACCGTGGACGTCACGAGTCGTTTCTTGTTTTGTATTCATGTTTAAACTTTAACTAATTAAAGTATGTTTGTTCATCACGCTGCGCCTTGGTCTACTCCTTACCTCGATCGTGACAATCTGCTTGAAAATCAATGGTAAGACTTGAAAATTGTGTTCTAGCCATGACCCCTAACACCTTGACAGAGCTTTAAGAATTTGAAAAGTAAAATGGGCAAATATTGCACAATACAGGTGTGCAAATCTCTTAGAGTGAGAAGACTCAAGCTCTAATTGCTGCCAAAGGTGTTTCTAACATGAATTAAGGGGGGTGAATGCTTATCTAATCAAGGAGTATTAGTTACATAAAATGTAACAGTGTTTAACTATATACTATCTATGCTTACTATGCTGTCGTTTTTAAACCTAAACGTAAAGAATTTGAACAAATTCAGATAAATACACTACCGGTCAAAAGTTTTAGAACACCTACTCATTCAAGGGTTTTTCTTTATTTTTACTATTTTCTACATTGTGTAATAATAGTGAAGACATCAAAACTATGAAATAACACATATGGAATCATGTAATAAGATTCTAGCCAGTCTTTGCCTTGATGACAGCTTTGCACACTCTTGGCATTCCCTCAACCAGCTTTACATGGAATACTTTTCCAACAGTCTTGAAGCAGTTCCCACATATGCTGAGCACTTGTTGGCTGCTTTTCCTTCACTCTGCGGTCCGACTCCTCGCAACCATCTAAATTTGGTTGAGGTCGGGGGAATGTGGAGGCCAGGTCATCTGATGCAGCACTCTCCTTCTTGGTCAAATAGCCCTTACACAGCCTGGAGCAAACCAGATGGGATTGCATATTGCTGCAGAATGCTGTGGTAGCCATGCTGGTTAAGTGTGCTTTGAATTCTAAATAAATCACAGACAGTGTCACCAGCAAAGCACCCCCACACCATAACACCTCCTCCTCCATGCTTTACGGTGGGAAATACACATGCGGAGATCATCCGTTCACCCACACCGCGTCTCACAAAGACACGGCGGTTGGAACCAAAAATCTCAAATTTGGACTGCAGATCAAATGACACATTTCCACCGGTCTAATGTCCATTGCTCGTGTTTCTTGGCTCAAGCAAGTCTCTTCTTCTTATTGGTGTCCTTTAGTAGTGGTTTCTTTGCAACAATTTGACCATGAAGGCCTGATTCACACAGTCTCCTCTGAACACATGTTGAGATGTGTCTGTTACTTGACCTCTGTGAAGCATTTATTTGGGCTGCAATGTCTGAGGCTGGTAACTCTAATGAACTTATCCTCTGCAGCAGAGATAACTCTGGGTCTTTCATTCCTGTGGCGGTCAACATGAGAGCGAGTTTCATCATAGAGCTTGATGGTTTTTGCGACTGCACTTGAATAAACTTTCAAAGTTCTTGAAATGTTCTGTATTGACTGACCTTCATTTCTTAAAGTAATGTTGGACTGTCAATTCTTTTTGCATATTTGAGCTGTTCTTGCCATGATATGGACTTGGTCTTTTACCAAATAGGGCTATCTTCTATATAGCCCCCCCTACCTTGTCACAACACATTTTACATTTACATTTACAGTGAGGGAAAAAAGTATTTGATCCCCTGCTGAATTTGTACGTTTGCCCACTGACAAAGACATGATCAGTCTATAATTTTAATGGTTGGTTTATTTGAACAGTGAGAGACAGAATAACAACAAAAAAATCCAGAAAAACGCATGTCAAAAATGTTATAAATTGATTTGCATTTTAATGAGGGAAATAAGTATTTGACCCCTCTGCAAAACATGACTTAGTAATTGGTGGCAAAACCCTTGTTGGCAATCACAGAGGTCAGACGTTTCTTGTAGTTGGCCACCAGGTTTGCACACATCTCAGGAGGGATTCTGTTCCACTCATCTTTGCAGATCTTCTCCAAGTCATTAAGGTTTCGAGGCTGACGTTTGGCAACTCGAACCTTCAGCTCCCTCCACAGATTTTCTATGGGATTAAGGTCTGGAGACTGGCTAGGCCACTCCAGGACCTTAATAGGCTTTTGGGTCATTGTCATGCTGGAATACCCATCCACAACCCATTTTCAATGCCCTGGCTGAGGGAAGGAGGTTCTCACCCAAGATTTGACGGTACATGGCCCCATCCATCGTCCCTTTGATGCGGTGAAGTTGTCCTGTCCCCTTAGCAGAAAAACACTCCCAAAGCATAATGTTTCCACCTCCATGTTTGACGGTGGGGATGGTGTTCTTGGGGCCATAGGCAGCATTCCTCCTCCTCCAAACACGGCGAGTTGAGTTGATGCCAAAAGCTCGATTTTGGTCTCATCTGACCACAACACTTTCACCCAGTTCTCCTCTGAGTCATTCAGATGTTCATTGGCAAACTTCAGACGGCCCTGTATATGTGCTTTCTTGAGCAGGGGGACCTTGCGGGCGCTGTAGGATTTCAGTCCTTCACGGCGTAGTATGTTACCAATTGTTTTCTTGGTGACTATGGTCCCAGTTGCCTTGAGATCATTGACAAGATCCTCCCGTGTAGTTCTAGGCTGATTCCTCACCGTTCTCATGATCATTGCAACTCCACGAGGTGAGATCTTGCATGGAGCCCCAGGCCGACGGAGATTGACAGTCCTTTTGTGTTTCTTCCATTTGCGAATAATCGCACCAACTGTTGTCACCTTCTCACCAAGCTGCTTGGCGATGGTCTTTCCAGCCTTGTGTAGGTCTACAATCTTGTCCCTGACATCCTTGGAGAGCTCTTTGGTCTTGGCCATGGTGGAGAGTTTGGAATCTGATTGATTGATTGCTTCTGTGAACAGGTGTCTTTTATAAATGTAACAAGCTGAGATTAGGAGCACTCCCTTTAAGAGTGTGCTCCTAATCTCAGCTCGTTACCTGTATAAAATAAACCTGGGAGCCAGAAATCTTTCTGATTGAGAGGGGGTCAAATACTTATTTCCCTCATTAAAATGCAAATCAATTTATAACATTTTTGACATGCGTTTTTCTGGATTTTGTTGTTGTTATTCTGTCCCTCACTGTTCAAATAAACCTACCATTAAAATTATAGACTGATCATTTCTTTGTCAGTGGGCAAACGTACAAAATCAGCAGGGGATCAAATACTTTTTTCCCTCACTGTAGTCATTTAGCAGACGCTCTTATCCAGAGCGACTTACAATTTGGTGCATTCAACTCAGGATAGCCAGTGCGACAACCACCCTTTTTTATGGGGGGGTGGGGGAGGGGGGGGGGGGAGGGGTAAAAGGATTACTGTTATACTATTCCAGGTATTCCTTAAAGAGATCTCCGGGAGGTGGTCAGTGACTCCGCTGTCCTGGCGTTGTGGGGGAGCTTGTTCCACCATTGGGGTGCCAGAGCAGCGAATAGCTTTGACCGTGCTGAGCGGGAATTGTGCTTCCATAGAGGTAGGGGGGCTAGCAGGCCAGAGGTGGATGAACGTAGTGCCCTCGTTTGGGTGTAGGGTCTGATCAGAGCCTGAAGGTAAGGAGGTGCCGTTCCCCTCACAGCTCCGTAGGCAAGCACCATGGTTTTGTAGTAGATGCGAGCTTCAACTGGAAGCCAGTGGAGTGTGCGGAGGAGCGGGGTGACATGAGAGAACTTGGGAAGGTTGAACACCAGATGGGCTGCAGCGTTCTGAATAAGTTGTAGGGGTTTAATGGCACAGGCAGGGAGCCCAGCCAACAGCGAGTTGCAGTAATCCAGACGGGAGATGACAAGTGCCTGGATTAGGACCTGTGCCGCTTTCTGTGTAAGGTAGGGTCGTACTCTGCGAATGTTGTAGAGCATGAACCTGCAGGATCGGGTCACCGCTTTGATGTTAGCGGAGAATGACAGGGTGTTGTCCAGGGTCACGCCAAGATTCCTTGCACTCTGGGAGGAGGACACAATGGAGTTGTCTACCGTGATGGCGAGATCATGAGCGGGCAGTCCTTCCCCGGGAGGAAGAGCAGCTCCGTCTTGCCGAGGTTCAGCTTGAGGTGGTGATCCGACATCCACACTGATATGTCCGCCAGACATGCAGAGATGCGATTCGCCACCTGGTTATCAGAAGGGGGAAAGGAGAAAATTCATTGTGTGTCGTCTGCGTAGCAATGATAGGAGAGACCATGTGAGGATATGACAGAACCAAGTGACTTGGTGTATAGAGAGAATAGGAGAGGGCCTAGAACTGAGCCCTGGGGGACACCAGTGGTCAGAGCACGTGGTGCGGAGACAGATTCTCGCCACGCCACCTGGTAGGAGCGACCTGTCAGGTAGGACGCAATCCAAGAGTGAGCAGCGCCGGAGATGCCCAACTCGGAGAGGGTGGAGAGGAGGATCTGATGGTTCACAGTATCAAAGGCAGCAGATAGGTCTAGAAGGATAAGAGCAGAGGAGAGAGAGTTAGCTTTAGCAGTACGGAGAGCCTCCGTGACACAGAGAAGAGCAGTCTCAGTTGAATGACCAGTCTTGAAACCTGACTGGTTTGGATCAAGAAGGTCATTCTGAGAGAGATAGCAGGTGTGTTGGCTAGAGACGGCACACTCAAGAGTTTTGGAGAGAAAAGAAAGCAGGGATACTGGTCTGTAGTTGTTGACATCGGAGGGATCGAGTGTAGGTTTTTTGAGGAGGGGTGCAACTCTCGCTCTCTTGAAGACGGAAGGGACATAGCCAGCGGTCAAGGATGAGTTGATGAGCGAGGTGAGGTAAGGGAGAAGGTCTCTGGAAATGGTCTGGAGAAGAGAGGATTGGCTCAAATGCATTAAGAAGGAAAGAAATTCCACAAATTAACTTTTAACAAGGTGCACCTGTTAATTGAAATGCATTCCAGGTGACTACCTCATGAAGCTGGTTGAGAGAATGCCAAGAGTGTGCAAAGCTGTCATCAAGGCATAGGGTGGCTATTTGAAGAATCTCAAATATAAAATATATTTTGATTTGTTTAACACTTTTTTGGTTACTACATGATTCCATATGTGTTATTTCATAGTTTTGATGTCTTCACTGTTATTCTTCAATGTTGAAAATAGTAACCATAAAGAAAAACCTTTGAATGAGTAGGTGTTCTAAGACTTTTGACCTGTAGTGTATATGACATGGGATTACTCCATTCATCTGACTGTCCAAGTTAATGGTCCTACATTCACCAAGCAATGATTTGGGACCTATACAGTACTTGTACATACTTCAGCCCAAAAGACTGATTATATGTCAACAGGACTGTAATGATTAGACAGCCATTTCAACCTTTGTTCCTTTCCACAGTTTCTGTCAGTGTGTTAATTTACAGCCTTGTGGCTGGAGTTAGAGGAAGTCACTTTATTATTATTATTGAACAGTCCTCGACTCCACCCTTAGAACTTTGAACTTTGAACTTTTTATGCTGTAAAAACTATGATTTTACCTTATGCCCACATTGGTATACATAATTGCATTTTTGCACACAATAAATTATTTCTCTGTGTTCATTTTGGCATATCCTTGTGACAAATCAGTAATTTATGGTTGGATACTAATAATAATTCTGAAAATAGTTCCATTAGAATCATTGTGAGAGTGGTTGAAACCAGCCCTTGTAAACACACCTCTTAACGGCTGCCTGCCTGGGACGGAGCTCAGTCTGGTCCACAGTTTAGTATGTATCACACAAATAGCCTTGCACATGTTCCTGTATATTATCTTAACATGTGTGTGCACGCTGTTTTAAAGATTTTGGCACAAATAAAACATGACAGAGCCATCAACATAGGCTTTTTTGTCTGCCAGTCAATGTAGCCCCCCCCCCACCCCCTTATGTAACTGTCGTTGACATAAACAGTTTCTGCAAAATTAGCCACTGAATTATGTGGAAGGAAGTAAACAGTTTGTGATTGATACTCTAGGTTGGAGGTAGATGGCCCTTTTGTCAGGTCCTGATGGAAGAAAAAAACAGCTGAAAAAAGGGTTTCATGCATAGTAATAACATTCATCCATATTCCACCCTAAGTCAGAATAAAAACTATGAATACAACATTTCTCTAATGGTAATGACCGCCGGGCAACGGTAGCAGTGGAATCCAGATTTTCGGACGCGTCAAGTCACGGCTCTGTCGCCCCACTCTCCACTGCCGCTGTGTATTATTGCAATTTATTACGGCGAAAAATTGAAATATAATGACTGGAGGCTGGGAGGCTGAGAAGAGTCATGCTTGAAAATGTCAACTAAACAGTCCCTGATTGTTTTTAACCACATTCTGATGAACAGGCAATCCAGCCTGCCTCGCATACAACCCTACTGTTTCTCTCCGAGGGTTGAGGATGATTGCAAGTTCACAGATGCAGTCTCATTTTTAAAAGAAGCTATTATGGAGAAATTACTTCCACCATCGTGTCAACTCCTCTCTTTAGAGACTTCCCAAGCTTTTAGGAAATCATTGATTCAATTGTCTTTGTAATTTCTTTTCAGACCCTTACACTGAAAAACCCTTACACTTTTTGTACAATCTATTACATCTGAAACGTGCACATGTGGATGTGTAATGTTGAATGTTTTCCTGTACATTAGAGCCAGTCGTCAGATGTGCTCCTTGACATGAGGTTGATCGATTTGAAGGACACTCTACCAGAGGGCTTTATACCCATCCAAGAAACAGTGGACACCAGTAAGTAAGCAGTGGCCCCTAAACCACAACCGTATCTCTGAAGGTTTTTCTGGCCCCTCACTAGCTTTGACTTTGCTTTAACCAGCCTCTGTGAAAGTCCTATGGGGCAGCTTAGCTTGAAATAGTGAATGTTTTATGGGTGCAGGTTATCTTAATTTATGATAGTCTGTGGGAATAAAATAAACATTTTGCCCTGGAGGTACAAGGGAAGAGAATCATGAGTCATTGTTTATCTCAGCTGGAGCTGTGCTTTTCTTTATGAGGGGCTTATTTATTTATGTATTTTTTGGGGGATAGGACGAGTGGATGGGGGTTATCTAATATTAATGAAATGCATTCCCCAATGCTTTAGTGCTCTTTGAGTGCTTTGTATTCCCCCTCACTATCCAGGCCTTGAAAATGTAATAATATTTTGTGTGGGGAGTGAGGACAGCTGTTTATTATTTTTATTATCATCACATTTACACTGCACTTTCTATCACTGGTTGGAAATAAATGGGCGAGGCACAGAAGTAATATGGGCAAGCATGGGTATGTTTTCTAGCTGGAATGAAGAACAGAAAGATTATGTATTGTTGGGCTATGGTTTAATGTAATGTTTTATTACTTTATGTGAATCCATGTTTAATGTATACATCTAACATTATGTATCCATATCCAGTAAAAATCCACATTCATATTTGGTAGCATATACTGTGGCTGCTGTAGGGGTTAGCATTTGTCTTTCATTTTCTAATCATCATTATTGGTTTTTGTCAGTGCTTACCAGTATTCTGTGTGTTTATAGTTCATATCATTATTTTATGCATAGCTGTGACCAAGAGATGCACTTGGCCTCTAGTTCATGATCCCTAATATGGTCTGTCTCTCTCCTTGTCCGTCAGAGGAGCCTGCCTTGAGGAAGAAGAGGCTGTATGTTAGGCTCGGCCTACGTGTAGCCACAGAGACTGCTGTGTGTGACATCCAGATCCAGGGGAAGTCCAAGCACACCCTTACACACTACACTTGTATTGGGTGAGTGGACAGACCTGTAAAAGGAATATTGTATTTATTTTCAGACTTTCTACCTGACACCCATAGCATTGTGTTTTGACATGCAATACCATGGCAACGCTCTCAGTAGGTTGTCATTGATTTTGCATAGTCTCCAATGAGCAGGATCCCCATTTTCCTTCTCAGAACGTACTTTGCCTGCAGCCTGCTAGAGGCACCTGCCTGGACATAAACAGTGCACAGTCTGCCAGTAGTACCTCATTTCACCATGCAAGAGAAACAAAGGGCTCACTCAGTCTTCTGCTCTGATCATCCACATTTCTGTTGTTTATCAATCATATATGAGCTGTACTCTCATCAATTATGTCATTGAATTTTAACAATGGATTTAGTCTTGGAATCTTTCTGAAATGTCCTTGTGACAGTGTTGCCCATGAATTGAGGAGTATTATTTTACATTTGACTGGTGTGTGACTCTTGTTTCTACAGAGAGCTAAACAATATGGAGATTTTGTATCGAATGGGAAATGTCCATCCATCCACTGAGACCGCTATCTACAAATCAATGCCCAACACCACAAGGTACATACCAAGTTCGTAATGATGCTTTTATAACCAAGCATCAACACCCTCTCTCTCAACTTTTAGTTGAAAAGGACCATGCCATTGTTTTGTGTTTACAGTATTTGGAAACATATGAGTCCTAAGTTTAGATTTGCCACATTTGTCCATTTTGGGTTCCTTTAGGTATGTTTGTGATCCATTAGTCAATACCTCTTGAGTGATACAGTCGATTACACACAAGTGATTGACAGTTTATACTCATACAGTACATGTCCTGATAGCTGTGCCTGGTCAGAGAAAGCAGTGAAGGAGTACTGGAGAGAAATGGAAAATAGACAGGATCCCCTGAATGGGAACCAGGGCTAAACTCCTGCTATTTGTGCTCTGTCTCAAGTTGGAGAGCCGGGTCGCTCTTTGACTGTGGTGACATTAGTGCTGTTGTACTGTGCAAACAAAGGGGAAGAAACGTAGCCTGGAGAGAGAGAGACCGCTGCAGAGGAAGGGAGGGGAAGAGCTCCACCATGCCATACTGTTGTTGTACCGTACCCCCATCCTCAGCTGCTCTGTCTGCCCTGCCTGGGGCCCACAGAGAAGGAGCAGGGCTTTGTACTGCAGCCAGATCCAACAGCTTAATTATTTATTGCAATGAAGTACTGGGGATTTCCAGAGCAAATTGTAAGTAAACTATCAAGATTCCTTTTGAATGGCAGTGTAGAGGGGGGCTTGGCAGGGGTATCGATGGGGTTGCCAGCTTGAAGTGCTGCTCTTGGAATGTTAGAGGCTCAATGTGGAGAGCGGTATGAAAACTACTCCACTCCACAGCAGAGGTCAGAGTGAAGGTGGCCAGACTGATGGAGTACTACTCAAAGGTGAGACTGTTCAAATGGCTATTAGTGATGAGAGAAAGTAGTTTGATTTAAAGTCAAGGTATGAAGTGCAAACTATGATTTGAGAGGAGACGCAAAAATCAGAGTTGTATGAATTGCGAATATTTGGGGAGCAGATAGTTAATAATGTTTGATGTCTCGAAACGATAGAGAAAGCCTAGGCCGTATACTCTCTCAACTGTTACCAGTAATCCTTAGCTCTTTTGAAGCCCACTTTCAAGTTGCTGAGGCGTTGGGGGTAAGAATAAATTGAACCTCGAAGCAACAAACCCCCTCCTGATGCCTGCTGAGATCACAGGCTCCTGTTTTTGTATTAACATTAAAATTCATGCCACAGTGTGAGAGCCTTCCTTTTAGTTCATTTCCATCCACAATGCACAGACACAATATGTATTGAATAAGAAACTCTCGCCAGCCAAAGTACACAATGCCATTTTATAAAGTGTATGTTGCTGTTATGTTCTTTGTTGGCTGCTCCAGACCCCTCATTATAGACAGATAAACAACCAACACATGGAATGGGCACCCTTTCATTATACTGAGGACCTTGTGCTACCATGCATTGCAATATTTCTGGAGTGTTTATGAGGCATCCCACTGGGCACAGACGTCAATTCAACGTCTATTCCACATTAGTTCAACGTAACTTCATTGAATTGACGCGTTAACAACGTTGATTCAACCAGTGTGTGCCCAGAGGCTTATAAGCTATGTTTGATTCAATCAGCCAAAATTAGTATGTGCATGTTTTCGAACTACTCCGGCAGTTGTACCTGGTATCTATCATTTCTAAAAACTTGTTTGCATCACTTGAACTCTTTCATTATCCATGTTCAGCGTCTGAGAATTCCCTCCTATGCACTGTGCTGTCTTGGCGCTATCTATTACAACTTTATGGCCATTTGAGAACGGCACTCCTTAAATGTAAGTGCCTTTCACGGTCAGTGGAAAATATGTTTTAAACGCAGTCAATATTGTGTACATTTTTTATGACCCTTGTAATTTTGAATGCTGGTGATCCCTTACAAATGTTAGGTTGCCCCAGGCAATGTGAGCTTGTTAGAGTTGTGCTCTGACTTAAACAACTAAGCCACTTCCACTTTTGTCAGCATTTAAAGCTGTCAGCATCTAGGTTAAAGTTACTGTGGTACTGAATTCTGAGTTTGTTCAACCAATTAATTTGTTTAGAAGAATAAACTTGTATGACCATCCCCTGGACATGGTTGGCCTCCACTTCAGTGAGCGCCATAATAACATCTGAGAGCAAGCAGACAGGCCTTGTTTAGAATAACCTGAGCCTTTAGCTAAACTGAAGAGAGATGTTGTTATGTACTTTTTCTGATCAGTTTCGTCTGGAACATCCTTACTTGCTGCCGTGTCCCGTTAATTTATTACTTTGGCCTGGTGTCAACCACTTCAGCTCTCTTTCCATCTTGAGAGAGGCCAGTCAGCCACTTCCTGACTCCCTTATGTGGAAAAGCTGTGCCGTCCCGTCAGGCTTTTAATGCATCCACTGCAGCAGCCCCCTCTCCTCTCATCTTCGCTCCTCCTTTCCAACGCTGCTATTTGTTCTCCTGATAAAACTGTCATTGCTAAGGCTGATATCTGACCTCTAGTTGGACTGGTGGCATAAATGAGCCTTGTGCTAATATTGCAATGTATTTTTTTCTCCCGCAGAATCAAGGTTTTTGACATTTCTCTTGGAATAATAGCCTGATGTGTGCCTGGACACTTTTTTAATCAAATGGCCTAGCGATAAAAATGTTAAGGCAAATCATATTTTCCACACCGTAACATGACCATATTTGTATGATTTTGCAGTTTAAAACATTATTCATAAAGTAACTGTGTCTGACGGAGGTCAGGAAATATAATTGAATGCCAGGATCCTCTAGCTTTTATATTGTCCCTTTCTCTGCTTTTGACACTTTCCACTGTGTCCCAGCTGTGCAGTGGCATTGTACCTGTCCCCATTCCTCGCTGCCTAACCAGCACTGTACCTGATTCTTGAAGGAGGCCATCATTGTCTGTGAGTGTGCTGTTATGACAGACCTCCCAGCGTCACCGTCAAACTTACTGAATGCACTCTTTCTTTGTTTTGCGGAATCCTAAAAAAGTTGGCAAATGTATATCTCAAATCAAGCAAATGGATGCAGAACGGTGCCACAAACAATAGAATCATCAAGTGAAATCTGATGTGCTCCGTGTGCTCATAGATTTTCCTGTGAATTCATGCAGCTATTCTTTTCAGCACCTGACACAAAGCTTAAAGGGAGATAATGATGGGTGAGGAAGCAGCCCCTGCAAAGCAGGACTGTCTGCTTGTTGAGGAAGGTGTGGAGATGTTGTCATGGAAGAGGCTGGATGAGTGTCAAAACAAGAGCTCCCAACTCCCTCTATGGCAGCTCAGGCTCTTCACTGATATTATTTGTATCCTTGTTTTTCCTCTCTGCAGACTACTACTTGTCTGTCCACTGTCTAACAGATGTTCTCCTCTTCTTTTCAGATAGATAGCTTCATTTTCTTTTACCTCATTTCTATCTCACCGAACAAATATATAAAACCATAAATTGATATTAGGATTTAGACAGCTGATTGATCTTATCAAGCAATCAGCAGTACTCTAGTTTTACTTAGAACATTCTGCCTTGAAGATGTGAGCCAGCTCAAAGTGGATCAGGTTGTTATTTATGCATATGGCTTTTATGCATATGTGTTTGTGATTACATTCCGTATCGATTTCATTGGACCAATGGGCTCCTGAGTGAAGTTGTAATTGTTTAAATCTTTCAGGCCATGTTCGCAGTTTTACAGTAATTTAATGAGGAACTACATTGTAATTAAATATTCAAATTAGGAACAAGTGTCAATATGGCTCTTGTTGCCTAGAATGATGATTAATTGTAGTCAAAACTCCAGTGGCCAACATAATCTGAGCCCAACTGCTACCGTTGATTACATAGCAATACACTTGCCATGTTTTTGTTTTAAGAATTAGACTTGATTTGCCATATGGCACCCTATAGCCAGTACACCCAAATCATCTCTAGAAGTCACAGAATTTGGAATAAGACAGTTCTTTGTGGTTTAAGATTAATATGAAGATGGAAACTCTTAGACCCCTTACTATAACCAGGAGTTGCACTTTCTGTGAACATATTGCTGATTTCATTCAATCCAGTTCTTCTGTGGATGTTATGTTTGCTGATCATTTCATTGGTCCATGAAGATTTGTTGGTGTGGGAGGATCAACCATGCTCTATTCTATGGCAATGTCTGATCTTCCCTTGATTTCAGTTAGTGGCAACCCATAATTTCATTATAAAGTGATTTGTTTTTGTACCAGGAAAGATGCAATATTGAGTACAATAGTTTTCAAAGGCCAGCTAAACATATCTCCATTTTGACCTTATCAAAATGGTGATATTTGAGCAAATGGATGTTTCAAAGAAGGTTTTCTCTGAATGCTTAATTTACATTTGTGTATCTCAATGGATCGGTTCATTGTTCTATGCTATATCATGAACCAAAGCGCTCAAGCGCATTTCTTCAAAAGAGCATCTAAACAATCTCCCTTCAGTTTATCAGTGTTTGTGAAATGTCTCACTGCTTGGAGAGGCATGTCCCTTCCCTTTTCAGCATTGGCGTCAACCTTTGCAAGGTAAGGAAAGTCTTCATTAAATGTGGCAATCGGTTCCACAAGATTGATGCCAACCTTTTAAAAATTCACCATTGCCCTGGATTTAAGATGGCCAAATGCTGATGTAAATGAACAGGGTAAAAGTCGACCCTATCATGGCAAATAAATCTGAGTTGCAGGCCTCAGCTCATAAATACCACAACCTGTCAGGGAGTTTGTTTTATTGCTTTTGATAGAAATTATTGCATTTATTTATCTCATCAAAAGAGATAGAAACGTAGAATAGCCACAACTCATGCAGTGTTGCCCTCAGAATATGCAGAGATGCAGATATGTCGCTAGTCTTCTGGAAATTTATTTTTCAGCCCCCTGAAGATGATTTGTCCTAACCACAAACAGAGCAAATGGGCAAACACACATAAACATACACAGAATACACAACTACAGTATTTGAATCCTTGTGCCCCTAGCTAAGGGTATTTAAAGTTCCTATATTACATGAACACCTTGCTCAGCATTACCCTACATTTGGACACACTGTAGCCTATTGCTATATCAGATGAGTTTCATAATGTTCTGGTGGAACTCATTTTAACTTCAATGCATGTTCAAAGTCACATTATGCAGCTCTCCTGAAGCTGAGAAATTATTTGCGCTTGCTGTGGATTTATCGATCAGTAGGGGTTAGTCACAGGTTGTAATTCATGATAGCTTGATTGATGAAGATTGCAATCTTATACGGTTTGTTAGCTCCAACTGCCCATGAAGTGCATCGCATGCTGTTTTTTTTTGTAATTCAAGCCTGTAGTATGGTAAAACAGACTTCCCTTGAGTAATATAATTTATATTCCTTTAGCACTAACCAGGCCCTAATCCCAGACCCAAACCATTAAAGGACTACCAAAGCCCCCTTGGCAGCTCACGTACAGGCTAGCTTTTATTTCATATCCAGCCCCTCTTCTGTCAGGTGTGTCTTGACCTGATCAACGCGCTGTCTGATCTTGAAGGGGGTGGGGGTGTCGTCATGGGGATGATTGGGTTGGAATCGGAAGATCCTGCCCGTGTGAACCCCTTCTCCTCCTGACACTGAATCCACGCCTTGGCGTTCTTCTCCAGATCTCAGAGAAAATGTCACATTCAATGTTGTGGTACACTTGTCTGACGTGACACAGTGCTTTATCTCCTCCAGGCAAATACCTGCAGTGCTCCCCACCAGCCCCTACAGGAGGAGCACCAGCAGGCCTGACTCAGAGAGCTCCAGTCTCTATACCATATCAGGTAACTGTCTTTTTACTGCACCAACAACAACACATAGGGAGTCTCACTGTGTATGATATGTATTGTGCAAATTATACAGTATGGTAAGGCGTATTGCAAATTATCTAAACTGTATTCTAAATCAGTTTAGCTCGCTCACTGTGCCCCAACCTGACCCACTATAAATTTAAGCTGAATGTTCAATTTCTATCACTTGCAGAATCAAGTTTTTTAAAATCTTTCTAGCCATATGTTGTTATGAAAGTATTTAATCTCCACCAACGTGTAGATTGCTCCTTTGGTAATTGATCTATGCACACATTTTACGTCTTTTATCACAGACGTGTAAAGAGCTGTGCTTATCTGAAATAATGAACACTGCTTCCCAGAGGAGCTCAGCATTACACTCAAGAGAACGTTTAACAGCTGTCAAATATGATTCATCACATGCCACGCTCACATTTACCTGCAGTTTTCTGCTGTAGGAGAAATGCAAACTGAATGCTCTTTTAGTAATAATAGAGTGGAAAGTGGAATGAAATTGATCTGGACTGGAACTTAGTTTAAACTTGGCTTGGTTATAGAGTCAGAACTTGCTGAGACACCGTAGTGGCTGGGGTGGTGTTTCTCCAGACGAGGTAGAGAGTAGAGCAGGCAGGTTTTATCCAGCTGGAGAGAGACACCATGTGGTGAGGATTCCTCTTGTTCCACAGTGGAGAGATAGCGGGTTGTGGCATGCAGTTATCATCCCAGTTATCCCTGTCACACACTGACTGTCTCCTAACTAGTTTTTAAAGATAGTCAAGCCTACCAGTCCGCTATTATATGATCTCACACGTTCATAACATATAATTACTGATTTAGGGATAATATTTTTCAATGTTATTTAGAATGTTAATGTTATTGTTTGTAATACCTATCTACAGTACCTGCTACCTACCTTGGTCTGGTCTGTGGCCTTCCATGTGTTATACCTCTGTTAGGACAGTTTTGAGTGACAATAAGAACCATGGAGATTCAGTACACTGCCAGCAATCATCATTTATCAATAGAGGCCGTGCTCTATAATCATACCAATGCTGTTGGTGCCTGCTCTTTTATCTCCAATTCACAAATCCTCCAAGCCTTGCTCTCTCTTTGAATCACTTTGTGGGGTTTGAAGAGAGGGGTTCATCTTCCCAGTCGTACTGTACAAAGACTTTCTCTTTCAGCTTCATTTGTCTTGAAAAGAGAGCCTTCCAGCCACACATTTAGATTGTGAGAGGCAGTATCTTTCCTCCTTCGTTAACAGTGTGACGACCTGCAGAATAAGTGTGGGGTCGGAGCAGACGATGGGTTTGTGTTAATTGTGAACTGCGTGGTGTGTTTGGTGTGTTGACAGCTGGCCAGGTTCACATTGGTCTAAAACCATGTGCGCTCTGTCAGGGTTATACAGGCGCCTTCTTTAGGATTGATGAATTGCCTGCTTTCTTGATTAAACCCTCCGTCACTTCCCAACAAAACAAAAACCCAACACAAAAAAAGAACGAGTCGAGGGGAGGAGAGGCAACATGTCTGGGAAATCTGTCATCTTCAGTCACTTTATGTGCAGATGTGATGTGCAGGCGCTTTGACATTTATTACCAGAATATTAAAAACTAATTCACATAGATTTTTCAAGCTTCTCTCACTTGACAGTTCAAGCTCATTTTGACAGAGATGAAGTTTTCACAACAGCCCAACCTTTTCTTTATTTCACCAGTATCTCTTTGATCCGAGGCAAGTTTCTTTGCCAATTATTTCCTATACCATTGGCAGGGGAGCAAGTTATTCCTGGTGCATGTAATTATAATGAAATGTGCATTTATGAAATGTGTTAGGAAATGTATTGTATTGTAACAAAATGCATCTTCAATGGTGTATAGCCTTCAAGCTCAACTCTGGACCTCGAAGCTAGTTCCACTGTATTTTTTCATTGTTCCCCTCTAATCAGGGACTGATTTAGACCTGGGACACCAGATGGGTGCAATTAATTAATCAGGTAGAACAGAAAACCAGCAGGCCCCGGACCTCGTAGTGTAAGAGTTGAATACCCCTGGTATATAGTATTCTATTAATTTACATAATTAGAAGTACTGTTTTATTTCTCTTTACTTCACTACATAACATAAAAAGATGATGGTGTTTTGAATGGAGTTCATATACTATTTGCTTGATTGTGTATCCATTGAACAGCAAATCATATTTAGCAGACATCCTAGTGAAAAAAAGGTAAACCTAATAAAAAGTAATACATTAACATATCTATTGCGTTAATCAAAAAATCCTGACATTGGCCCTGATATAACGTAATATGGAGCGCAATTATTTCCCAATCCATTAAAAGAAGTTCAATTAACAGACGGGAGACAGTTCATCCGTCAGAGGAGAGAGAAAAAAAGGAAGATTCAAAATTAACTTGGGTTTGCAAAATATCATGTCAGAAGGATGACAATGATTTTTGATTTTCTGGAACCAATATTAGAATCCTTATTAAACTATGTGCATCTGGAAAATGCAATGGGGCTTTCCAATTAAAGCGCCACTTTACGCTGTTTAATAATACCCTCAAAATATTATAGCTTATGAAATGACAGGTGAGTTGGTGTATGAATAAAACATAAAGCCCCGTAATAAGAGACAGAAAAAAATGAGACAGTTGTTTGGGGGCTTTTAAATGCTCGACATAATTTGCATATATTAATCTCCTCTTTTCAGCCTTATCAAGCATTCCACTGTATTTTAAGTTAAAATAGTCGTGACAGGCAGGGGTCTACACTTAGTTTTTCCAAGGATTTATTACTTGTATAATTCCGGATCTTTAATAAGCCAATATGACTGATCCTCTGAGTTTTGTGGAATTCAGTTAATTGTTCCAGATGGTGCTCACTGATTATGCAAAATTACTTTCTTTCTCCTCTTTTTCCCCAAATACACCATTTTTTGATTGACTAACATTGAGAAAAAAGATTATTTTTGGCCCAGCACTTTCATTAAGAGGCTTCTCATCAGGTTTCAAACAAAAGTTCCATCTTATCTCTCTCTGTGGTGCTGGGCTTGCCGGGCCAGCCTCTGCAGAGGGAGGAGTTCAGCCCCTGGTAATCTCCAACTGCAATCTCAACCCACTATGATGTATCTCCTCAGCCTCTGCACTAGCGTGGCTATATTTTATAATAACAACATTCTTTAGGCTGAGGGATCAAAAAACAACCTCTGCCTAGTGACACAAGTCATTGGCAGGTTTTTCTTATTCAATGGCTTGGTGGCACCTCTGGTGGTTGATTAAAACACTAACCAGTGGGGTGTTTTCCTCTCCTGATAGGCGTCCATCCAAAGGATCCTGGATCAAGTAAATTGAGCCAAATGAATCTTGCATGGATATTTGATGGGGGGAGGTATTGAGCAGATTTACTGCTGTGTTTTAATTTAGATGGTACAAGATTAAAAATATGCAATTCCTGTACAATAAACTATTCTAAATGTCTGAAACAAAGCCCAAGGGTTCGGGCTTGCGTCAAGGCATGAAAAACTGTGAAGCTTCTTTTCTAAAGCCCATTAATGATTTATTATTATAGTCAGTGTGGAGAGAGAAGCAAGAGAGTGCTTAAAGCATGCTTACTCACAAAGTGAACATCCCCTAAAGCTGGTGGTCATTTTACCATTTTGGTTATTAGTATCTTGAATATTACAAGTATTTTCTTTTGTCAAGACATTTTACCTAGATACCTAATCAAAATTGTTTCTGTTTTGATAAGCTGCTAACTTCAAAAGGCCATACATTTAAGCATATTAATATATTTACGAACAAATTATATGAATGCAGTCTTTCAGAACCCCATTAGACTCAAATAAGTGACTTGGAATAGTTTTGCATTTGCAGACCAGACTGGACTCTGGAGTCACGTCCCTCATTGCTCTCCATTCTTCCCTGGAATAAAAGCAGGGCTCCATTATTCTCAGTGGCCAGGCATGGGGGCCATCAATGGTCACAGCTCCCTCATTCCCTCCATGTAAAGCAGGGTTTGTTATCACATATCTAATTAGAACTTGATAAAAAATATTTCCCCAAAATCCAGTCATTAAATATAGTTTAAGGAGATGTATGGACAAATATGCCTTAAAGATCTTTTAATGGCTCTGCTGACTTGTTAAGTTTGTAATTAATGATCTCATAATACATACTGTAGTAAAACGCATATTGAGATTCTGGAAATGAAGTAGTTTTGGAAAAGGGCATCTGGGGCTCCCAGAAACTATATTAACATCTTAAGGATCGGCCCCTTTTTTTCAATTTACGCCTAAAATGACATACCCAAATCTAACTGCCTGTAGCTCAGGACCTGAAGCAAGGATATGCATATTCTTGATACCATTTGAAAGGAAACACTTTGAAGTTTGTGGAAATTTGAAGTTAATGTAGGAGAATATAACACATTAGATCTGGTAAAAGATAATACAAACAAAAAAACATGAATTTTTTGTTTTTGTTTTGTTCCATCATCTTTGAAATGCAAGAGAAAGGCCACAATATAATATTGCAGCTTAGGCGCAATTTAGATTTTGGCCACTAGCAAAGTTTCAGATTGATCCAGTGAAGTATTGCAATACTGGACTATTTTGTATCAAGTCTGCCCAAATGTGCCGAATTAGTCAATTGATACATTTTCAAGTACATAGCTATAGAGAACATACAAAAATGATATGGTAATACAAAATGTAACTTTACAAACTCCCAGGAATGTCATACATGATGGATCATTAACTTATACACTAACTTTCACACATCTATAGTGAGGGAAAAAAGTATTTGATCCCCTGCTGATTTTGTACATTTGCCCACTGCCAAAGACATGATCAGTCTATAATTTTAATGGTAGGTTTATTTGAACAGTGAGAGACAGAATAGCAACACAAAAATCCAGAAAAACGCATGTCAAAAATGTTATAAATTGATAAGTATTTGACCCCTCTGCAAAACATGACTTAGTACTTGGTGGCAAAACCTTTGGTGGCAATCATATAGGTCAGACGTTTCTTGTAGTTGGCCACCAGGTTTGCACACGTCTCAGGAGAGATTTTGTTCCACTCCTCTTTGCAGGTCATTAAGGTTTCGAGGCTGACGTTTGGCAACTCGAACCTTCAGCTCCCTCCAGAGATTTTTTATGGGATTAAGGTCTGGAGACTGGCTAGGCCACTCCAGGACCTTAATGTGCTTCTTCTTGAGCCACTCCTTTGTTGCCTTGGCCGTGTGTTTTAGGTCATTGTCATGCTGGAATACCCATCCACGACCCATTTTCAATACCCTGGCTGAGGGAAGGAGGTTCTCACCAAAGATTTGACGGAACATGGCCCCGTCCATCGTTCCTTTGATGCGGTGAAGTTGTCCTGTCCCCTTAGCAGAAAAACACCCCCAAAGCATAATGTTTCCACCTCCATGTTTGACGGTGGGGATGGTGACTTGGGGTCATAGGCAGCATTCCTCCTCCTCCAAACACGGCGAGTTGAGTTGATGCCAAAGAGCTCGATTTTGGTCTCATCTGACCACAACACTTTCACCTAGTTCTCCTCTGAATCATTCAGATGTTCATTGGCAAACTTCAGACGGCCCTGTATATGTGCTTTCTTGAGCAGGGGGACCTTGCGGGCGCTGCAGGATTTCAGTCCTTCATGGCGTAGTGTGTTACCAATTGTTTTCTTGGTGACTATGGTCCCAGCTGCCTTGAGATCATTGACAAGATCCTCCCGTGTAGTTCTGGGCTGATTCCTCACCGTTCTCATGATCATTGCAACTCCATGAGGTGAGATATTGCATGGAGCCCCAGGCCGAGGGAGATTGACAGTTCTTTTGTGTTTCTTCCATTTGTGAATAATCGCACCAACTGTTGTCACCTTCTCACCAAGCTGCTTGGCGATGGTCTTGTAGCCCATTCCAGCCTTGTGTAGGTCTACAATCTTCTTCCTGACATCCTTGGAGAGCTCTTTGGTCTTGGCCATGGTGGAGAGTTTGGAATCTGATTGATTGCTTCTGTGGACAGGTGTCTTTTATACAGGTAACAAGCTGAGATTAGGAGCACTCCCTTGTGTGCTCCTAATCTCAGCTCGTTACCTGTATAAAAGACACCTGGGAGCCAGAAATCTTTCTGATTGAGAGGGGGTCAAATACTTATTTCCCTCATTAAAATGCAAATCAATTTATAACATTTTTGACATGCATTTTTCTGGATTTTTTTGTTGTTATTCTGTCTCTCACTGTTCAAATAAACCTACCATTAAAATTATAGACTGATCATTTCTTTGTCAGTGGGCAAACGTACAAAATCAGCAGGGGATCAAATACTTTTTTCCCTCACTGTAGATGGCCGGGCAGGGTGGGTGTGGAGCCAGAGACAGCAGGGGTTCAAACTGTAGAACCCAGTTCCTACATTTGAATATAAAAGTTGATTTTATCAAACAAAACTATGCTACATTTTATCTCTGGGACCCTTAGGACGACAAATCAGAGCAAGATTACTGAATGTAAGTACAGTATTTACCTTCAGATGTGAATGTATCAAACCAGTTGCCGTGTTAAGTTTGTTGTTGTTGTGCACTCTCCTCAAACAATAGCATGGTATTTTTTCACTGTAATAGCAGTTTCACAGTGCAGTTTGATTAACAAGAATGTAAGCGTTCTGCCCATATAAGATATGTCTATGTCCTGGAAAGTTTGCTGTTACTTACAAAAGTCATGCTAATCACATTAGCACACGTTAACTCAACCGTCCCGTATACGGGACACCGATCCAGTAGAGGGTAAATAGTTCTGCTCAGACTGGTCCTCTACGAGGACATATGAAATATGCTTTAGAAATGTTAAAACAATCGCTCTTTTTACAAAGATGGAGTCGTTTGTGTTTGTGAGCATGGCAAACGGCCTGATTAAGAAACTGTTCCCATATGATCGGATGAAAGTCACTAAGTCTCTTTTTAGGAGAACCATATACTCACTTATTGTAACATTTCAGCTGAATCAACTGTTTTGTCTCCCCAACTTACATTTGCATTTTACATTTTAGTCATTTAGCAGACGCTCTTATCCAGAGCGACTTACAGTTAGTGAGTGCATAAATTTTTCATACACTATAGGCCTACTCACATACAGTATACTGACCTACAGTCTTAGAAAAAAGGGTTCCAAAAGAGTTATTTGGCTGTTCCCATAAGATAACTCTTTTTGGTTTCAGGTAGAATCTTTTTGAGTTCCATGTAGAACCCTCTGTGGAAAGGGTTCTACATGGAACCCAAAAGGGTTCTACCTGGAACAAAAATGGTTCTGCCTGGAACCAAAAAGGGTTATTCAAAGGGTTCTCCTTTGGAACCCTTGATAGCACCTTTTTTTCTAAGAGTGTACACGCTGATGTGTACAAACATGCCCCAATGTGTCAACCTATTCAAAAGGCCATAACTAATAACCGTTGCCTGTTTCACCAGGAGAGTAATGGTGTGTTTATTAGCATAATTAATGACAAATGGCATCGCGGCATTGGTGGATTGGTTTAGGCGGATGATGAATTGGTTGAGGCCCAGCTTAGTGGCTGCCAAGGAAGCCTCTCTGGCTGTCATCCCTCCTGCTTCCACCCTGGCACTGCTCATTACTCACCATGTGAGGTGCCACTTTACATTGCCTGGTACCGTGAGCATCGAAAACTTAATAACGCCACCCACAACCTCACAGGGCTTTCTGCTCTGCCCACAGTCCAGAGGGCAAGGCGCTTGGAGAGGGCTAGGAGCCAGGAGGGAGAAGGGCAGCATGGGGACCATCCCTTACCGTAGTGTACAGCTGCTCTGATCACAACTGATCACACGTCACTCTCTGATCCTCTTCAGAGGGCACATGGCCATGTGACCCTCTCGCCAGTGTTCTGGAGTGTTCCTAGTTAGGTTTTTTGGTCTCACCACATCCCTTGCATCATTACAGGTTAGTTTGCCCACAGAAGCGCTAATTAAGAGGGGATTTGTGTAATTGTGCCTTCTGCTGTGTCCCATCCGGCGCATGCAATTTACTGTCAGCCCTCTGCCAGCTTTAACACTTGTCCAGAGAGGCGTACCCCATTTATACACAGATTCTGCTGCACATTTACCAGCAACCACAGCTGGGGCTCAGTGCTGGTGCCACTGTTAAGTCTTTAAAAACAATGTGCTGCTTATCAAGTTCTGATGTTTATTCAATTCCCAGACTTTTGCTAAGTGCTCATCGTGGTTAGCCTACATTGGAGTTTTGAAACTTTGAAAGTGATATTTGACTTTGTTGACTAAGCAGTTACAGAGCACAATACAAATAGCATGTAGCACAATACAAATAGCATGTAAATGACGTAAATGTAAATGTAAATGTAAACAGCATGCACGACCAGATAGGTCCTCTATGCATGATTGATCATTATGCCATAGCAGCCATTTTATAGAATTTTAGGTGTCTGTTGTATCATCACATGCATTGAGTGTCCATAGCTGAGATCGAAAAATATTGGCCCTCAAATAGAAAAATGATCAGAAATTAGACTGTGCAGATCCAAATGTCCACTGTTGTGCCGTAGCGTTTGTGGCCAGCTCACTGTAGCTGTTGCTCGCTCTGCCCACTTTCTGGAAGACTGATGGACCAGTGCCCGACTTGGACCTGTTCCTGGCTCCCAACCCAGAACCAGATTTCAAGGGCTGCTTGTCACACAGATGGAAAAATAACTCGACTAAATACTAAATACTCCTCCACTTTCCCTCCTCTCTTTCTCTGTGTAAACCTGGGTGTTTAGCAGCCCCACTGCTGCCCCTGAGGAGTCTACAGAGACACCCAAATAATCCACCAGTACTAATGATTAGCTGCACTGAGAATCATGCCCTCCAAGCTATCTGGGACTAGCAGTGTGTCTTATAACCATTTAAATCACTATTTTCAGTATAGGAATTGGCATTTTACAATAACTAGGGTTACAGTGCTGCATTAGTAAGTGTATAGGGTCCAATGTCCAAAATGAACCTATTTTTAGAATGGAGAAGGGCTGCTGTAAAATAAATCCTGAATATAATTTGAATAACTTCTCAATTGTAATGCATGTGAAAAAGGGCATGAATAAAGTAAATATATTCAGTTGTCATCCTCAGTAACCCCTTTTCATTTGCTGTAATCATTAAAGGTAAAAAAAAAAAAGATTTTCAATGGGACATTTTCAGAATCTTCATAAGATTTTTCCCCCCGAACTCCCATTCTATCTGTAGGAATTTTAAAAAAAGATAGGGGGTAAAGAATGGAATTCATAGAGCCATAGTCATTAAAATAATCTGAAAATAGCAACGCGCAATCATCTGTTCTCATAGCATGGGTCAGGAGCTCTGACACCTCCAAAATTCCTCCTGTCAGGGTAGGGGGCAATTTGTATTCTCTCTCATTAGGCAATTTGACTAATGACCTGCCGCGGCTGCAGAGCTACTGAGGGACCCTGCGCCTCGTGCCCTCTCTCCTGCAGCAGCCTGAGAAAACAGCCTCTATTGGAATGGCACAGATGGCATGCCCGGGCGACAAAATAAACGACAATCTGTCTCAGAGATGCTGTCAGGACTGGCCACTATTTCTCATGTCAGTGTCTAGTCGGGGTGAGGGCTGTGAGTGGGCAGAAGAGGTCCTCCTCCTCTTGATCAATGTGGATCCACACTCCGTTTACCTTAAATGAGGCAGAGCGCATGGCAAGGAACCTAGAATAGAGTATTTGGAGTTGGACACTGGTGTGGTTGTGCACAAAGTTTCTATTGTAGAGTAAAGGTCAGAAAAAAATATATAGTAGATGCATAAATCCTCAAGGCGGGATAAACAGTTAATATCATGTCTTTACAGGGAAGTCCAAGTGCTTGGATGGAAACTGGAAACTCCCGTAATAACTTTTCAAAACTGAGTCTGTGATAGATTTTGGCCAACGGGGACGGTTCAGTCTGGTTCTTTTTTTACCATCAGATTTCTCATACTCGGCTCCCGCTGCCCCTCACTGTATCTCAGTAGAAGTACCACAATATAGTGTTAGTGTAACCCAAACATTACTGATTCATATGGCCACTTTCAAAATAGCTATGCATGTAAGACTGTATTAGAGTAAATATTCAGTACTTTCTCACCTGATCCTGGAGTCAGTCTGATTCACCTGAATAATTATAGTGGACACAGATCAGTGCAGTTATGTTGAATTAGTGAAGCATGAAAGAAAAGTTATTTAACATTCTTTCATTTTTAATTAATAGTTGTGGTTCAGGTAATATGAGGTATGCTCGATCACCCACACAGTTCTCAATCAGTCAATGTCTGAGCATTACCCTGTATAAATATGTGTGTGCGTGTGCATGCGTGAGTGCGTGTGTGTGTGTGTACATGCGTCTGTGTGCGTTAGAATCCTGGAGATGCTGTGTATGGGTCGTAGCAGGACTGAAGCTGTAGTCCACAGTGACAGCGCATCCAACTACAGAACTGTGAAGGATTGGTGCTCAGCGCAGCATATGAGGGAGCCCATCCCGTCCTGAAACAGCCATTCGTCTGCGCCCAGGGGCTGGAGATGACAATGCAGCCATTCCTCATCTCACCTGATAGAGCCATTAATAAGCCAGTGATCCACACGAGGCCCGTGCTGACTCCGTTCTTTACACTACCATCAGTCAGGCCACAGGGCCCTTACTCGCTAACACCACTGTACTCATCATCATCATCATCAGCGTTGTTATCGTCATGATCACCATCATAACCATCATCATTTTCATTAGGGAGTCATAATTAGAGCACATGTATGGACTCTGATTTGATAGAAAATGTAATCACACCAAATACACGATCACTCTATAATGCACACATTTTTACTACACCATTTACACAAATATAGATTGGACCGCATGACCAATGGTTAAATATTTGTTTTCCTCACACAAATTGCTGGAACTTAATTCATTGCTCAGACAGACTCTAGCCCTGGCCATTTGAGTAGGTAGTGAATGCTTTAGACTGGGAGTGTTTCAACCAGGAAATTGGACTAACATTACTTCAGCACTTTCCACTACTGTACGCACGTGTGCCTGGTAAAGTATCAATTTCGAGCCCAGTGCAATCGGCTCCAAGTTCCTCCGTTGGTCTGGGTGTGAGATGGACCCTCCAGTATGGATGGTGGGGGGATACTAAGTGAGATCTGATTTAAAATGTAATCCTTGAACAACAAAGAAGCACCCCAGCCTTCAGCTCTAGATTAATCTGTCTGTTACACACAGATCCATCAACAGGGTGCAATCTGCACTTCCCATTGCTGGGTATTGATTCTAATGTATTCCCCCGCCCGCCTACCTCTTTGCTCCCGGTGACACAGTAGCACATGTTTATTCACTTGTTTTTATGGGCTTAAACAAGCCATCATATCCACCCAATCACCCAGCCGTGTTGCTGCAGATAGCCCTTCAGCTAGCACTGCTGCTAAATAGTCCTCCTCTGAGCGGGTTGAAGAACACATGCCAGGGCTGGCTTTCTGAATGGCTTTAGGGTGATGGTAAATGGGGGCCAAAGGCTAGTCTCTCATCCGTCCTAACTCATGGTGTAGATTTACAGTAGTGGCTTGTAATGGTGATGGTGGGATTTAGGGAGGGGTGATATTCAATGTATTTTCCTCAGAGCTCTGTAGTCATTACATTATGTGAGGTCACGGGTAAATTACAAAGACCTCATTGTAGCAGAACAAAATCATATTTATGGGTGGAAAGTACAGTATAATGGATCCCTACTGTTGAGATACACAAAAAGGCAGTCATACGTATCAGAATAAAGGAACATTCAAATGACATTGTTTGAAATACTGTTATTAAGTTGTATTCTCCAAAGACTAATATCAGATCTAAAACAGTGACTCATGAGAAGCATTTGGTTACATTTATTTCTGAGTTCCTTTTCCTGTGCCAGCAGGCTGATGGACTATGGGTAAAATAACACCAGTTGGAAGGTTGGCCTCTTGATATTTGTGGCCCCTCAGAGAGAGAGAGAGGGGAGCTAGAAGTTGTGTGCTTCGTGATTTGGGATTTTTTAATTGTAGCCGAGCAGCGGCAGTTAGTTACCACCTCTCATCTGGAAAGGAACGAGAGCCTTTGTGTCCCCTGTCACCCTGTGTTAATTTGGGCCCTAATGTATTTTATAAACAAAGGGCTGCTCTCTAGCCTGACAGTAGTGACACTCTGATTCCTGTGCAGGCTGCATACAGTATGGGGTTGCACCATTAATAATCAACTGGCAGCCATCACACCATTTTAACCATGATCATTATGATAAAGGGCATACACTTAATTACAGGCCTGCTTAATTATAGCTCTGTTGAAGCTCGTTTGTTTGGTCAAATGCTAATTACACTACCACGCTCTTGGCAAGTCCTCATTTCAATCTACTTTTTGCCTGCCAAACACTGTGGCTTACTTTCATGCAAATCAGTATCCGGTGAATGTTTTGTCTCCCTACTTTCCCCTTTTTCTGTGCGAGTGTCTTTGTTTTGGAGTGGAACATCTCTCTGACAAGACAGAATCAGGAATAATCAAGAGTAATTAAAGAGGAGTAGGGCTTGCGAGGGTTTGGGGGAAGGAGGGAAGGGGGGAAGGGGGAGGGTGGAGGTACTCAAGTACAGTGGAGAATAAAAAACCTTTCATCTTCCAGCTATTGAGGGAGGGTTGGGGTGGGAGGGGGGTTGAGGGGAGCTGGTCTTCTATTTTATACTGCTACACTTAGCCGGGTTGAGATACTCAGTATGAAGATTATGGAATTATTGGTTTTGTATGAAATGTATGAAACGTGTTGTCATGTTTTTTATTCTCTATTCCACTCAACATTCTATTGTCTCTTTTCAGCAATGGATGATGTGCCCTTCACAATCTCTGAGAAATTTGCAAGAACCCCCGAAGAAGTGAGTGTTTACACAAAGCTTTGGAATTATGCTAAATAAAAAGCATTTTTCTTTTCATCCCCTCTAATTTGTTCAACTGTGAGTGGTGCAGTGGTCTAAGGCACTGCATCGCAGTGCTAGCTGTGCCACTAGAGATCCTGGTTTGAATCCAGGCTCTGTCGTAGCCGGCTGCGACCGGGAGACCCATGGGGCGGTGCACAATTGGCCCAGGGTAGAGGAGGGAATGGCCGGCTGAGTTGGTAGAGCATGGCGTTTGCAACGCCAGGGTTGTGGGTTCGTTTCCCACGGGGGGCCAGTGGGAAACGTAAGTCGCTCTGGATAAGAGTGTCTGCTAAATGACTATAATGTAAATAAAGAATGCTCTCTACAAGCAGCATTTATCCATCCACTTTTCAATTGTGGACATACTATATGTAGCCTGTATTCTTCCTTCTCCAGGATCTGATCCCCAGTCAGTTCTACACAGCTTCCTGCACTCTCCTCTCCTCTCTTCTCTTCCAGTGTACACTGAGTGATGAATGCATGCAGCCAGGCAGAGCTGGCTCAATGCAGTCCATTTGGCTGGCTGGCGGCGGCTGTCACTATATCACCTTTTGTATTGAAACAGAGAGGGAGAGGATTAAAGATTTTAAGCATGCTTACTTAGCCATGTGCCTAACGCCATGTTTCTTGTTTTTTTTCTCTCTCTGCTTTTGATTTCAGATGCAGCAAGTCAATTTAATGGGCATTACGATCAAATCCTTGGCAGAGATCGAGGAGGAAGTGAGTAGGGGCTGCAACGCTCAGCTGCCGCTGACACTGTTGGCCCAGAATGCAAAGCAAACATTCTTGGGGGTTGTAATTAAGTGTCTGAGACGGGCAAGGCCCTTTTGGCTCCACTAAGCCCAGATTGAATTAAAGCACGCCCAGACTGGGCCTGGTCAGCCACTCTCTCTGAGAACTGACTAGTCTCACTGTGGTGAAACCAGAGAGGTCATTGTGTCCTGTACTAAAACACTCTGGATTCCATTTGGTCTTCTTTTAAACTGGTCTATCTAATGTCTGCCAGAAATAGTCTTCTCACTATTGAAACTGATTGCCAATATGATGCACATACTGCATGTGTTTGGTTTCAATTAGCCTTACTTGATCTTTCTTACCCAATAACATAGCCAGCATACAGACAGTAGAGATACAAGTTCATGCAGAGCAAATGAAAAGAATACAGACAGTGTATTATTACAGAGCGACTAGCTACCCAACAGGCATTCCTAGTAAGACAGAAATGAGTGTGTGTGTGTGTGTGTGTGTGTGTGTATGTGTGTGTGTGTGTGTGTGTGTGTGTGTGTTCTTGTGCTTGTGTGTGTGCGCATGTGTGTGTTCTCACACGGTTATTGTGTGTGCATGAAAGAGAGTGAACCCCCCCCCCTCTCTCTCTCTCATTAGCACGATATCTGGGTATCAGAACTGCCAGGAAGTGACAGACCACTGTAAAAGAACAGGTGCTGTTGGGTTTGAGATGTGTTACAGAGCAAACACTCCCTCATCAAACTGGGTGTCTGTTCTGCTCCCTGGCTCTGTATTCTGTCACATAGTATAGAAATCACACAGTCGCCATCTTGTCATCTGGTCAGCAAGAATGGAGCTCATTGTCATTGTCATTGTCAGCTCAGGTACTAATATTGTGAGTGTGTGTGTGTGTGTGTGTGTGTGTGTGTGTGTGTGTGTGTGTGTGTGTGTGTGTGTGTGTGTGTGTGTGTGTGTGTGTGTGTGTGTGTGTGTGTGTGTGTGTGTGTGTGTGTGTGTGTGTGTGTGTGTGTGTGTGTGTGTGTGTGGCCACTGCGGTCTGCTGGTGGAGACAGCCTGGCAGCTCGTCCCGTAGGCTCGCTCTCCTCTCCTCTCAGTGAGTGTGATTAGCAGCAGGACACATGGCGAGTTGAGCCGGGGAAGGGAAGGGAAGAGCGCGAGGAATCATTAATTACCGCAGCGGTAGCTGGAACTGATGAAGTAAATGTGAGATAGTGTAACACGCAGGATTTAGTGAAGTGGACGACAGCACAAGATTAATGGTGGGGCCAGGCTGATGGGGATGAAGTCACAGCTTAGCTTGATAATTAGTTTCCAAGAGGAAACATCCCTCACCATTGTGTTGTTTTTACTTCTCTTCTCTCACATTATTATCCCACTAAAATATCTCTACAGATGGGAAATTAATATAGTATTTCAGTTTGATATTACACATGCCAAATGTATATTCAGGGATTTTGGAGTGCTTATTTTTTTGTAAAATACAAAACAATATATATATTTGAATTTAAGGCTTCAAAATGTAGATACTGGTTTTCTGTTCTAGGTTGAAGGTTGAAGCCAAAATATGAAATCACTGAGGACCCTCTAGTTACTACATAGTAACACCTGCTCATATATATACATATATTTACAGTTATCAAAAGCTAAGTAGTATTTGTAATATTCAAGGCACTCAATCTTTTTGTTTTCAGTGGATCAAATACAATACCACTATCTATGTATAAATAGCGCAGTATTTAGTTCAGCCTTTCTAATATGAAGCCACACAAACAGGCCATTCTTGTTCACGGTGAGCGGCGTTCAGTTGTCCAGCAGAGGTCACTGTCAGTGTACACTGGAGGAGTTCATTTTCTCTCTTCAGGGCGAAGAAAGGACATTCTGACTGAAAAAATACATACATAAAAGAGAGGTGGTATTGAACATTTGCACATGTAATTGAGGAAAACTGTTGTAATCACATACAGTGTTACAGATAAGAACGTTTCCTAACAGGCATCACTTAAGCCATATTTCTCAGATTATGTTGGTTCCAGCAATTAGGCATTCTTTTCATTTCCCAAATGATTCGCAAAACTTGTGGAGATTATAATTGCTTTTAACCACGCATATCTAATTTGTGTCTTTTTAAGTGTTAATTAGTAAGCAATTTGAGCTGACGTCTTAATGTACTTTGCACTGCAAAAAAATGTTTGTTTTTGGCGACTGGCTAATGATTTTCAGAGTTAGTGTGTGAGAGTGTGTCTGTTAGTGTGGATGTCTCTTCATATGTGTGTATGCATCTGACAGACATTTTAATTTGCACCTATGCACGTGTGTGTTTCAGCAGTAAACTGTGTGTGTGTGCCTGGGTGCATGTAGTGTGTAAGAGACAGAGCGAGACAGACAGAGAGCGAAGGAGAGAAGAGAGAGAAGGAGAAAAGAGTGAGAGAGCTCCAAATAGAGGTGGAATTAATGAAGACAACATGTCACATATTTTTTTGCGGTGGAGCAGGGACAGGAAATGAAGCTCTGTTCATCTGGGTGATTGCCGCCCATGTTCTTGTGTGTCACTGTCCTGTCAGCCCGTGTGTAAAAGTGGCAGACAGTGATACATGCTCTCCCTGATAACACCCCATTCCCCCATCCATCATCCACACACACACGCTCACACTTACATCTATTTGTTTATTTATTTTGCCAGGTGTCGTGGCTGAATTTCATTATAACTAACCATCTTGTGGCATGTGACTCGTAACTTACAGTTTCCTGAAAGACAGAGGGGTGTTGGTTGGAGATAGAGATCCCCAATAAATCCATTGTGCTTAGTTGGGATCTTTATTAAAACACATTTTATGATCTTGCAGCATCACCTAGTGCAGTGATTCAGTATTGCAGATCAGACTGTATTGAAGTGATGAGTTGGTATGTACTGGCAAGAAAAGAAGACATGCCTAAAGAGGCACTTCATTTTTCTTGTTTGTCTGCTTTCTTGTTTTAGTACTTTTTCTTTTTTGGGGCATTTAGCAGACGCTCTTATCCAGAACGACTTACAGTTAGTGAGTGCATACATTTTCATACTGTACAGTATGCAATGCAATTGCAATGGTAAAAGTTAATATGCGGTACTACTCTTTCAACAATGATTTGAAATACATTTTGACCACAACATCACTATTGATTACTGGAGTTTTTTTCTTCTTCTCTAAATATATTCTAAACTGATTTGAATTGCTCTCCTTCATTGCAATGGTTATTTATATATTTTTGTTACCAAAGAATATATTATTTTATCCATTGAGAAAACCAAGAAGAACTGTGTTTTAGATGCATGTATCTGGGAGATACATGTGAAGAAAATTCAGAAGGATTCTGGTTTTCCCCTGAACTTTTTAAAATGTATCATACAGTCTCATCTTATTCCACAAGGGGACAGTATTTGCACACATTTCTCCTTTCAGCTTTCTTCATACCCAAACACATACACAGTTTGTGTAATTTTAAAGGCATAGTGCTCTGCTACTGAAAGGGCTACTTATACAAACCCTCATTGGTGTGGGTGAAGAGGTGATTTCATATATAAACAGTTTGTACTGGATATACTGTATTTTAAATCCCTTTATTCTTCAATCCTGTCACAGTATGAGTACAACTTCAGCACGGAGCACAGCATCGGCCCTTCCCTGCCTCTCAGGCCCACCCAGAGCCAGTACTGAGAGAGCTTTTGAGTGAGGAACGCTCTGGAGGGACAGGGACAGAGTTAAAGACTACAGCACCTTCACGAATGGTCTCCCATTCCACAACAACAAAGCACTTACCGGAATGATGTCTCTGATGTCCAGTTTAGAGTCCACATTCAGAGTATTCCCACATATCAGAAGTCAACAGGATTCTAATCTATCTTAAATGAACGGCTAACAGAAACCTCAAAAAGGATGTGAAGTTAGTAACATAACATTCTAAGTACCAAAATATTGGAGGTAACTATTCTAAATGTTGTTAAATGTGCATTTTTTATATCGCCATAGCTCTATATATTTCAAAGTTATGGTCTAATTTTCGTATTTGTGATCTTAACAATTATGTGCAAACTTTGCTTTACGCTCATTAAATTGTTTGTGCTCACTTATTGTTTGCGTGATAACAGCCACAGTAACAAATTACCTCATATATTCTAACGCTATCAGAAAATGTATTTTTAATCTTGTAGTGCATCTCCAAATATGTTGATACCTTTTCTAGTTTTTATTTAGGAAAATATGTCATAATGAGTGTTAGTACAATCAAATAGTATATACACATGTTAAATTGATATGATTGTTGAATTGTTTTAACTCAATTGTTATTCAGTATATTATTACGTTATTCAGTAATGTAATGTATAAGAATTAATAAACTCCTTTCAATTCTCATGACTACCACTGAATCTCATGTCTCCCTTTTGGTTGTCAGAGTAACATGTAGGATTGAGGCTGTGTAGCAGTAGCAGTGACTGAGACTTCAGAGAATAAATGGGAGGCTGCCTCACCGCTCTGCTCTGCTCCCACTGACAGACAGATCCAGTCAGATAGTCAGTTCTCTTTGAAGGTGCATGAGGAACACTTGTTTCACCAAGCACAGACATCCATCACAGAGTCCATCATGAGCACTGTGCAGGAAGAAATTGCAAAGCTTCATGACATCAGAGCCACCACTTCAGAGCCCCCCGCCCACCCGCCCACCCACCCACATTCCAGATCCTATTATAATATGTTATCAAAAATAAACTATCCCCCCCCCCCCCCCCATTGCATGTTCTGTCTCTTAACATCAATGTAATTTAACAACTGCTGAAAGTTGTCATTCTGAAGAAATTGAGATATCAGAATCTATTTGCTCATCTCTGCAGATTTAATTAGTTTCTGAAATCACATGAATCTAATGACTTGCTTGCTTAATTAGACTCGCTTGTTACCTTTATGAGTGTATGATTTCTGTGTAAGCAGTGTTAATATAATTTATACCTAAAGTCCTAATGACTTTTGGTATTCACAGGTGTTTAGCGATGTGTGCAACAGATGACAACCCTCTGTGTTGTGGCTGTCTGTCTCCTGTTCTGCTGTTTGAACCTGACCGACAGAGGTGCTTCAGGAACACTTTGGTGAGAACCATTGTTACATTTTGTGGTTGTTGTTGTTCATGAAGGTGACACCCATCACCCCACATCAGTGAAGCCCTAAAGCACAGTGACAGCCTGAGACAGCACCCTCACGCACCTCCCCAATGAACTACACACAGCTACACTGAACGCACACTCATATGTTTTACTCTGGAAGTAAGCAGGGGTTGAGTCTTAATGACACCACATTGCTCTCTTCACAGTTTGAGACGCTCTCTATACAGTTTGGGAGAAGGCAGGATGAGCACTGTTATGTGACAATGGAGCGACAGTAATGACAAGGGTATGCGCTCCCTGTAATAAGTGTTTGCTATCAGCCTGCCACAGTATCTGTTGTCTCATACCCTGGTCAGCATTAAACCCATTTTCACCTGATCCATCACATGGGAACCCAGAGTTTGACAAACAACATGAGTGTGACTGTGGATTTTTTTCTTGACACCTTGCCCCTTTAAGAGAAGCCTATTGTTCTCTAATCATTCATGGACTGAAAGGTAATAATTGTAACACAGATCCAAGTAGACCAGGATAGAAACACAGCAGGTCATATGTGATTTCAGGGCTGAATTTGTACCCTTAGACTGTGGTTGCCCATGTTACTTGGGCAATTTTGTGGGGGCATATTGCTGGTGAGCTTGGGAGTGTGGCCAGCCAAGCCCACCAGATTGGCTCAGAATGGGCCCACCATCAGAACCACAGCTCCTTCACAAGCCACGCCCAGCGCCCCTTCAAAAAGCTGCCTCACATGGTTTCACTTTTCCCTCGGCTCCACTTTATGATATTGAAAAATAATAATGATATGCAGAAACCACACTGTAAAATCAAAAAGGAATAGGCCTTCATTTTGTCCCTGTTTTGTGTAAACTCATGCCGTAATTAAAAGGGTAGAGGCTTGCACATGTGTCTTTAGCGGAGAGGTTTTGGGTTGTTGTGTATTTAAGCATATTTAAGCATATATTGTGGATCTATTTAAAGGCATCTCTATGTAACTCCCCTGCTATGCCTGTCACTGCTATATGCCACAGTTGTCATGGTGATATTTTCTTTTCAGCTACAATACATGTGAGATTTGACTTGCTGAAGTTAAACTAAACTCTGGATCAGCACTTCAAAGCTCCACCCTCTGAGAGTCAGGCCAGATGCACCATAGTCATTTTTAACCTCACACCCAAGACTTTGGCACGGAACAGTATGTAAGCATGTAGACAGAGGTGAATCTGCCAGTTGGAAATTGGAAAAGGAAGTCTGTATTTATGAGGTGGTTTGAGGGGGTGTGTTAAGACTTGCTTAGCCTCTCGCTCTCCCTCTGACAGGCCTGCTTCCCCTGTGCTGCGGTGACCAGGGAGAGGGAGGTAAAGAGAGTGACAGTGTGAGGCTTGTCAGGGGCAGGCAGCGCTATAGGCCCAGGGCAGGCAGGCAGGTGGCTAGGCTAGCAGGTCTCCTGTGATTCAGCAGCCCATTGATAAACTCTGCCTCCAATGTGAACAGAAGCATAGGGACCATTAATCCCAGAGCATGTGGGGCTGTTTTTATATTTGATGTGCTGCAGAGAACATGTCCCTCCCACTGACACAGAGGGCCTGATCAGTAGCAACGGCATACACACACCTTCCACTGAAACACCACAAATCTGATTATGGCAACGGCACACGCAAATGCCCAACACACCCAACCTACACTCTCAGAAAAAAAGGGTATGGTTAGGGTACAGTATTGTTCCCGGGGGTACAATAAGATCAAAACACACATAATGTACGCTACCGTTCAAAAGTTTGGGGTCACTTAGAAATGTCCTTGTTTTCGAAAGAAAAGCACTTTTTTGGTCCATTAAAATAACATCAAATTGATCAGAAATACTGTGTAGACATTGTTAATGTTGTAAATGGCTATCGTAGCTGGAAACGGCTGATTTTTTATGGAATATCTACATAGGCGTACAGAGGCCCATTATCAGCAACCATCAGTCCTGTGTTCCAATGGCACGTTGTGTTTGCTAATCCAAGTTTATCATTTTAAAAGGCTAATTGATAATTAGAAAACCCTTTTTCAATTATGTTAGCACAGCTGAAAACTGTTGTGCTGATTAAAGAAGCAATAAAACTGGCCTTCTTGAGACTATTTGAGTATCTGGAAAGTATCTAAAATGGCCAGAAACAAATAACTTTCTTCTGAAACTCGTCAGTCTGTTCTTGTTCTGAGAAATGAAGGCTATTCCATGCGAGAAATTGCCAAGAAACTGAAGATCTCGTACAACACTGTGTACTACTCCCTTCACAGAACAGCGCAAACTGGCTCTAACCAGAATAGAAAGAGGAGTGGGAGGCCCCGGTGCACAACTGAGCAAGAGGACAAATACATTAGAGTGTGTTGTTTGAGAAACAGGCGCCTCACAGGTCCTCACCTGGCAGCTTCATTAAATAGTACCCTCAAAACGCCAGTCTCAACGTCAACAGTGAAGAGGCGACTCCGGGATGCTGACCTTCTAGGCAGAATTGCAAAGAAAAAGCCATATCTCAGACTGGCCAATAAAATGAAAAGATTAAGATGGGCAAAAGAACACGGACACTGGACAGAGGAAGATTGGAAAAAGGTGTTATGGACAGACAAGTTTGAGGCGTTCGGATCACAAAGAAGAACATTTGTGAGACGCAGACCAAATGACGCTGGAGGAGTGCTTGATGCCATCTGTCAAGCGTGGTGGAGGCAATGTGATGGTCTGGGGGTGCTTTGTTGATGGTAAAGTGGGAGATTTTTACAGGGTAAAAGGGATCTTGAAGAAGGAAGGCTATCACTCCATTTTGTAACGCCATGCCATACCCTGTGGATGGCGCTTGATTGGAGCCAATTTCCTCCTACAACAGGACAATGACCGAAAGCACAGCTCCAAACTATGCAATAACTATTTAGGGATGAAGCAGTCAGCTGGTATTCTGTCTATAATGGAGTGGCCAGCACGGTCACCGGATCTCAACCCTATTGAGCTGTTGTGGGAGCAGCTTGACCGTATGCTACGTAAGAAGTGCCCATCAAGCCAATCCAACTTGTAGGAGGTGCTTCAGGAAGTATGGGGGGAAATCTTTTCAGATTACCTTAACAAATTGACAACTAGAATGCCAAAGGTCTGCAAGGTTGTAATTGCTGCAAATTGAGGATTCTTTGACGAAAGCAAAGTTTGAAGGACACAAGTATTATTTCAATTAAAAATCCTTATTTCTAACCTTGTCAATGACTACATTTCCTATGCATTTTGCTATATATCCTATTCAAACTCATTTCATGTATGTTTTCATGGAAAACAAGGACATTTCTAAATGACCCCAAACTTTTGAACGGTAGTGTACCTTCAGAGGTACACATATAATCTCACATGGTACTGTTCGGTACCTTTTAGGGTATATGTGCGGTTAATACCCTAGGTTAGGAGGGCCTGTTGTCTGGACCTATGGCAGTCTCTATGGGGGTGCCACAGGGTTCAATTCTTGGGCCGACTCTTTTCTCTGTGTATATCAATGACGTCGCTCTTGCTGCTGGTGACTCTCAGATCCACCTCTACGCAGACGACACCATTTTGTATACATCTGGCCCTTCATTGGACACTGTGTTAACAAACCTCCAAACGAGCTTCAATGCCATACAACACTCCTTCAGTAGCCTCCAACTGCTCTTAAACACTAGTAAAACTAAATGCATGCTCTTCAACCGAACGCTGCTTGCACCCGCCCACCCGACTAGAATCACTACTCTCGACGGGTCTGACCTAGAGTATGTGGACAACTACAAATACCTAGGTGTCTGGTTAGACTGTAAACTCTCCTTCCAGACTCACATTAAGAATCTCCAATCCAAAGTTAAATCTAGAATCGGTTTCCTATTTCGCAATAAAGCCTCCTTCACTCATGCTGCCAAACATGCCCTCGGTAGGATAGTAGGATAGTCGTAAAACTGACTATCCTACCGATCCTTGACTTCGGCGATGTCATTTACAAAATAGCCTCCAACACTCTACTCAGCAAATTGGATGTAGTCTATCACAGTGCCATCCGTTTTGTCTCCAAAGCCCCATATACTACCCACCACTGTGACCTGTACGCTCTTGTTGGCTGGTCCTCACTACATATTCGTCGCCAAACCCACTGGCTCCAGGCCATATATAAATCACTGCTAGGCAAATCCCCGCCTTATCTTAGCTCATTGGTCACCATAGCAACACCCACCCGTAGTATGCGCTCCAGCAGGTATATCTCACTGGTCATCCCCAAAGCCAACACCTCCTTTGGCCGCCATTCCTTCCAGTTCTCTGCTGCCAATGACTGGAACAAATTGCAAAAATCTCTGAAGCTGGAGACACTTATCTCCCTCACTAACTTTAAGCATCAGTTGTCAGAGCACCTTACCGATCACTGCACCTGTACACAGCCCATCTGAAATTAGCCCGCCCAACTACCTCATCCCTATATTGTTATTTATTTTGCTCATTTGTATCCCAGTATCTCTATTTGCACATCATCTCTTGCACATCTATCATTCCAGTGTTAATACTAATTGTAATTATTTTGCACTATAGCCTAATTATTGCCTTACCTCCATAACTTGCTACATTTGCACACACTGTATATATATTTATTTCTGTTGTATTTTTGACTTTGTTTTGTTTTACCCCATATGTAACTCTGTGTTGTTGTTTTTATCGCACTGCTTTGCTTTATCTTGGCCAGGTCGCAGTTGTAAATGAGAACTTGTTCTCAACTGGCTTACCTGGTTAAATAAAGGTGAAATAAATAAATAAATAAAAATTTAATGTAGTATAATGGTACATTTTTGTACCCGATATTTTGAATATAAAGGTACAATCATCACACACTCTCAAAAACCACACCCATCATTATATTTCCCATCATGCTCTATTGCAGATTGATTTTTTGAATTGTTTGTTTCAATATGTGTGTTTTTGCATGCACATTGATTGGTTGATTGATCTTATGCTACACAGAGATAAATAACTTACATTTTTCTAAACTAATCCAATCTGTTAGTAGTTGGACTTATTATACCCGTTACTGAGGTGGTTGTTCCCGTTTAGATGGATTATCAATTTTCTCTACCTTGGCAGTCATTCTAAATGCAGGTTGCTCGTGATTAAATGTTAACATTTTTGGATACCCTAACTCTGCCTGGGTTCCAACAGGAATTACATATAACTTCGCAAACCAACATAATGTGACTTGCCTGATGTGGCCTGCAAGCCAGGAGTCTCAGACCACTATGTTGGGGTAAAACTAGGCTGTCAAAATATATCCTTATGATATACAGTATGTAATGAATTGTGATAAAGAGTTTCATTTGGTGAAGGCTACAGGACTGAAAACCATTGAATGCAACAGCCATGTCTCTGTCACTAGCAAACACAGTCATGGGTGGTACTGGTAACTCTAAAATTCACTTGAAGGCACCCTGGGAAATATGCAAATAAGGCTTTGCACCCTACAGTGTTAGAATAACACCCAAAAACATTTGTATAGGTACATTAAAAGGAACAAACAGCATTGTCACTGTGGCAGTACCCTAAAAATATTTTGTTTTACTTTTCCAAATGTACACTTTTGTACCTGTACTATCTTGTCCCCTAAGGCTAAATATGGATAAACAAGAAGTTAAGCTTTGTCTTTTATCATACTGTAGCTGTACAAGTGTTCTATGAACTACTATGTTAGGTTAAAAACACATATATTACTATCTATGTTTTCTGCTTTACCTGCAGCTATACTTGACACTGTAGTTTATTTTAATGGGCTTAGAGCTGTGTACCTGGATAGGACCATACATGGTAGAGGGAGGTGGTATTGCACTAACTGGTACTTTAGTACTGGTTGAAGTTGACCTAGAGGCCTCTAGTCTCTTTGTTGTTTTGTGAGTGTGATCAGGTAGTGGAATGAGCCTTTTAGAAGGGTTTGAACGTGTAGTCCTTAACAAGCCCCAACAGGACTCAGGGTGAGAGGAATATCAAAACCATCTTGGCCAAGTGCAGTAAGTGCTGTGGTGCAATGAGTGATCTCACAGAGCAGAGCAGGGCCTATCCTCTCCCCCCACAGGTCTCCTCACTTCTCTGCCACGGCGTCTGGGCCGTGTGAGCCACATTACTGTAATTGAGCAAGGATGGAGCCGGGCGTGATGTGATCTCTCTCTCTCTCTCTCTCTCTCTCTCTCTCTCTCTCTCTCTCTCTCATATTTCTCCATATGTGAGATGACCAGTCAGAATCTTTTTTTCCCTCTTGGGAGAGTAGGCCTACAACACAAAGTGCCTGTAACACAGAGATCAATTAACTCCTTTCAAGTGAGATCAAAGGGCCAATGTACTGTGTTCAGACCTCTGCCGAACCTGCAGCCTCATTAAGCCCTTCTGATTGGACACATGAAGGGAGTTTGCTGCCATGTCTCTCATATGTGTGAGTTAGTCATAAACAAGGGTGATGTGATTGCCTAGGACAGATGTTTGCAAACAAACCAACTTGGTAATGACATTTTGTATATTTCAGATTATTTAGATCATTTGAAATATGTACAACAAACGCAATCATCCCTTCAGACATATGTTTGCAAAAATCAACAATGACACAAAAAAGTAAAGGAATAATGTGTTATCAGATATACTGGACGGCAAATACTGTGGAAATGAGAAAATAAGAGTTGTTATGTTGTATAGTACCACCATATGGGAGAGTTAAAGTAACAGTCCAGTGTTTCCAGATTTCTATAAAATATGACCTGTAATCAATTACAATATGAGTGAAATAGTGTCCCTTCCAAAAAAATTGTATGAAGTATGTTAAAAAGCAGCTTTTCTGGGTTGGAATGGTGTGGGCGTACCACAACAACAGAATGGTGTGGGCGTTTATCGGTCATAATAAATATTCATGGGAGTAGACTGCTGGTTTCTCAGTCAATATGCCAACATGACATCATGCTCTATGAGGAAATAGCAAGCATTTTTAAACAGTCTGTTTGAGTTACAAGTTTGAGGTGGTATTTTTTAAGTGTTTTTTTCTCCAATTTATGCTTCGGCCACAAATACCAGTATAGGAAAAGTCCACAACATTATTTGGGTATGAGTTAACAGAATGTTAACATTTAAAAGTGAGATTTTAACTGGACAGTTACTGTAGCTACCCCTTTCCTGCAGTCAAATTACCAAAGTGCCGTCTAGTAGCCACATGGGTGGAATGTTATTAGTATTTCTTATAATTTAATAATTAATAACTTATTATGTTTTACGTCGAAAATCCGATGTTTCTATATCAAATCAAATCAAATCAAATCAAATTTTATTGGTCACATGCGCCGAATACAACAGGTGCAGACATTACAGTGAAATGCTTACTTACAGCCCTTAACCAACAGTGCATTTATTTTAAACAAAAAAAGTAAGAATAAAACAACAACAAAAAAGTGTTGAGAAAAAAAGAGCAGAAGTAAAAATAAAGTGACAGTAGGGAGGCTATATATACAATAGAATAAAGTGACAGTAGGGAGGCTATATATACAGGGGGGTACCGTTGCATAGTCAATGTGCGGGGGCACCGGCTAGTTGAGGTAGTTGAGGTAATATGTACATGTGGGTAGAGTTAAAGTGACTATGCATAAATACTTAACAGAGTAGCAGCAGCGTAAAAAGTATGGGGTGGGGGGGCAGTGCAAATAGTCCGGGTAGCCATGATTAGCTGTTCAGGAGTCTTATGGCTTGGGGGTAGAAGCTGTTGAGAAGTCTTTTGGACCTAGACTTGGCACTCCGGTACCGCTTGCCGTGCGGTAGCAGAGAGAACAGTCTATGACTAGGGTGACTGGAGTCTTTGACAATTTTGAGGGCCTTCCTCTGACACCGCCTGGTATAGAGGTCCTGGATGGCAGGGAGCTTTGCCCCTGTGATGTACTGGGCCGTACGCACTACCCTCTGTAGTGCCTTGCGGTCAGAGGCCAAGCAGTTGCCATACCAGGCGGTGATGCAACCAGTCAGGATGCTCTCGATGGTGCAGCTGTAGAATTTTTTGAGGATCTGAGGACCCATGCCAAATCTTTTTAGTCTCCTGAGGGGGAATAGGCTTTGTCGTGCCCTCTTCACGACTGTCTTGGTGTGTTTGGACCATGATAGTTCGTTGGTGATGTGGACACCAAGGAACTTGAAGCTCTCAACCTGTTCCACTACAGCCCCGTCGATGAGAATGGGGGCGTGCTCAGTCCTCTTTTTTTTCCTGTAGTCCACAATCATCTCCTTTGTCTTGGTCACGTTGAGGGAGAGGTTGTTGTCCTGGCACCACACGGCCAGATCTCTGACCTCCTCCCTATAGGCTGTCTCATCGTTGTCGGTGATCAGGCCTACCACTGTTGTGTCGTCGGCAAACTTAATGATGGTGTTGGAGTCGTGCCTGGCCATGCAGTCATGGGTGAACAGTTTTGTTATATTTTAGTATTCTATGATGTATTTAAAGTGTAATATTGGGATGCACTATATATGACATGGTACAGGTATCTTATTTTTGTAAGCCCGTAACCATGTGTGTGAGGTGTATACTTTTGTTTCAAAGTAGATTTGTTTAAGACTATCAAGAAACACTCTGTGTGACCCTGATTTAGCCCACTGCACTAAAAATAATTCCACCAGATGACATTGTATAACAAACAGGAAGGGGATGGAGGGGTGGTAGAGCTGGAGGTGGTGTGGTGCAACAAGCTGATGGGCCATGGGCAGGGCCATGCACAGAATTCATATCTCTACGTTCATAACATTCCAAATGCCTCTGTAGCGATAATTTTAACATTTTTGAGCATAGGTCTATTTATTTCTGCAACAACAGACATCACATCATCACAAAATAACATCTCAAATCTAAATGTACAATTCCCTACTGACGATGCAGCTACTCCTCTCTATGGGCCCAATTACGACTTAGGAAATTACGACTTTCTAACTCACGCCTTTCCTATGCACTTCTCAGTAGTATGGGATTATAATGATGACAGACCTACGTGAGTTTATATTTTGAATTTTGTGGTCGCACATTGAGATCCGTGGTTGCAAGTGCAATTCGTGTATGTATAATTTAATTTTGCAAGCTTGTATCATGATGTGTGAAAGACTTAACAATGGTCGCAAACTTGTAACTAGACATTTCAATACATTCAATAAGATTTGCAAGTATAATTTATTTTCAGAATCATTACAAATCCATTTACGAGTATGAATTATTCTGCTGTGAATCAAAAATACACTTGCAGATTTTGAATCTGCGTGCGCTCTGAGTTCTGCACTCTTGTCACCTTACAAAGAGATCATAAGCTTGTACAACGTTTTGTACGTTTGTAGAAAAAGATTTGTGAGTGAAAATGTGATTTGTACTCTGTGGGCAGGACCTTTTACTCCAGACCAATCAGTTCCCCAAAACCACAACCGCCTAACCATTGGCTGGATTGTTCCCTCAATCAAATCTCAGGAAGTAGCTCCCCACATGTGCAAGAGAGGATGAGGCAAATAAAACGAAAATGATGTACTTGAAAGTAATCATCTCTTTTATCTGTATTCATAATTTTTTTGTGTGAAAAGGCATGAAAGTAGTTTGCTTATTGTGTGAAATATAATGGTACATTTCAGACAAACTCCAGACCAGCCATTGCATTGACAGCCGCTATTGCATTAGCTAGCTGGCCTCTGACATTCATCCTAGCTTTACTATCAACTGGCTAGCTTTATCAGGCAGCTTTATATTTATATTTATATAAATATATTTTCTAGTTAGTTAACCATCTGATTGATGAAGTTGATTATAAATGCCATTGAAACTGCTGGGGAAAGATAGCTAGCTAGCTAACTCCCACCATCATCACTAAAGTGTAGCTAATGTTAGCTAGGTTTCAGGCCACTGCATGCTGAATATTGATGATGATGTAGGCTAAATCAAGTGTTATGAAGTGTTAATCAAATGTTATCCTGCTGAGGCAGTACAGTACTGTTGTTATTTAAACTAGGTAGCTAGCTTCACACACACTTGACCTGTGACCGTATCTCATACATGTATGGATACCAGGCACATGCAATCTTTGTACAGGGCAGACTGTGAAATAAAATGCTGAACCGGACGTGCACGAGCTCCATACAGGGCAGATCAACAGGCGCAACCAACGGACGGGATGGGGGGTGGCGAACTTGACGACATCACGATGACTTGCGGGCATTGGGTTCCGAACAACAATGACAAAAAATGTTCATGTTCAATTCATTTTTGTGGAAATTATACCACCACCCAAAAGGGCAATTTGGAGACTGGAAGGGGCATGTGCTCTGCACAGGTAGAGCCCTATCTGTGCACGTGGCCATGAGGAGAGACTTACTCCACAGACAGGTGCAGTGACCCTGTACACCCCTGGAGGTGACACATGCATTTTATTGGACATTTATGGTTGGCCAGCGTTTTTTGAACACAGCCACCTGGATGCAATAAAGGGTCAGCTTCTGAGCTCCGGCTGCCCATAGGATTTCCCAGCAGCTCCCGTGGGACGCTTGCCCAGTTAAGATGTTTATTAAGCTGAAAGTGGTCCGGAGGGAAAACAGAGCAGTATTGAGAGATTTGGGCTAGCAAGTTTCTTGTTAGTTGTAGCGTTTCACAGAGGATCGGTTTATTTCCTCTGCTGAACCCAGAAGGAGGACATAACAGGGTCAGTTCATAGGGCATGAGGTTGACAAAGTGGTAACTAGGCACATGAACTCTAGGAAGGAAATTCCTGCAGACCAGCGAGGTCACTTTCTAACAATCACCCTTTCAGTTACTCCCACATTACTGAGGGGGGTGCTCACCTAAATTCGAATACCATACAGAGCTGACCGGTGGCATGTTAGGTGAACATTCCTTCAATGCTGACAAGATTTGTTTGTGACTTGCAGAAAAAAAATTCTAAATGGTACCAAATGTATTTCAAGAACATTTTACATTCCTAATCATTAAAACAGTATTAGCAAGAAACCTTGTCCTCTATGTCTTCACTGTAGATGTTGTTTTTCTTGTGACCTCCATGGGTACCACTAGACCACTAGTTCAAAGCCCTGGTCTTCAGCCCCAGATGGGGTGCTCTAATAACTTCATTTAGCCTGCTAGCTTTCCTTTAAGGGGCAGAAAAGTCCACTAATATATTCATTAGACTTTATGGTTCTCTGCTCTGGCTTTCTCATCTTGACAAAAGCCAGAGAGCCTTTTCTCTCTCTCTCTCTCTCTCTCTCTCTCTCTCTCTCTCTCTCTCTCTCTCTCTCTCTCTCTCTCTCTCTCTCTCTCTCTCTCTCTCTCTCTCTCTCTCTCTCTCTCTCTCTCACTCTCTCTTTCTCAGTCAGACGTTCCATGTTTCTGGAAGGGATATACTGAAGTTGTGGTCAGCACATAAGGAGCAGCACGTTGTGATGGAAAGGGGTTTTAGATTACTCTGCCTAATGTTCTGGACAGATTGGAAATGTTTGCTTGTGACAGACGCTGTCTAAATCTTCACTACCAGATCCGCCCAGCTGAAAAACATCTGGTGGATTTCTACCTTTTCTCTGAAGTGCAGACTTGTAATGACACACACACACACACACACACACACACACACACCACACACACATTTCCACAAGAACACTGTGGTACACCTATGGATTGCACAAGAAAAGTGACGTGTACCTAAAGTAATTAACTTGATTTTATAAATAAAAAGAATAGTATAAGTACTTTTCTTGGTAACTGTGGCCCTAGGCCGTTGCACAGCAGGTGTGACTGTAACATAGCCAACACACATCTACTAATGATTTTTGACTTACTTTGCATGCATGTATAACTGCAATAAGTGATGAAATCATGTATAGTATCTGTTTAGCATAATGTGTGATAGTATTTGCCTCCAATGCATGTAAATGCCTTTGGTTTCATGCCAGTTATCTCCAAGTATCTTTATAATGGATCCTCCATAGTATGGTGTTCATCATGATTATACAGCTTTCTGGAGTCCTAAAGCTAACATTACATTATGACATAGCATGGAGTCTTTAGATCCATTCAGAATGTATTTCAGTGCTCTAGCCACAAGGTCTGTAGGAACATGGAGAATGTATGCGTCCCACATGAGTAAAAGCTGTGTATGCCTGTTGTAAATGGCACATATCCTAAAATCATGATTGGAACCTCCGGCAGCCTTGCTTTTTGTCAAGGAATACATTAATGTCCTGGAGACAAATCATATGAACAACACAACAATCCGATGAAAGGAATTGTAAATCGTGCTCGAATTGAGAAACATTTGCCATCGCCAGAGCAGCAAAGCAGGCAAAACAACTACATCCATATTTCTGCAGCTGTTACACTCACTTCTTATATAATTATTTCTCAGGAAAGACACTCTAGCTGACAATTTTTGTGAGCAAATGGAACTTGTATGTGAGCAAACAGAGGAACGTGTATGTTCTCTATTGTTTCAGCTGAGTAGTCTCTGCTCTGGCGTTTCTATCATCTCCCACTCACAGACACAACTCCCCTGTCTGTCTATGTGGCCTATTAACTTCTCCAGATGTGGCTTGGTTTTCTATGTACTGTTCTACAGCTCTGTTCTGCACTTACCTCAGTTGCCTAATGTTTCTCAGTCACAGCAATATCCATATGCCAGATGGCTCATACCAACCTTTACCAACAATGGTATGGTCAACTATGGTCACCACCAGTTGGGTAGTGTCACGGATAGATGTTGAATGACTGACACAGATTTGGTTTTAACGTGGTTTTGGTAATGCAAAATCCTGCTGTACTTTGGGTGTTTTCAATGTGTTTAGGTGTTTGAGAAGTTTTTGGCTGGATGAAGATCTGTTTTACAATAACCTGTATATATATGAAACAAAGCAGAGAAGAGAAGGAGATCCTCATATCCCTGAAAACAAAGCCTTTTCCACTGCTGGTTTGACAGTATGTTTAATCTGTTGCCGTCTTTCATCTGCTCTCTCCACAATGTTAGATGTATGGTTGGAAGGAGGACTTGGGTGGGGAAAGTTGTTTGATCTATGTGAATGACATGCAATAGGCATTTCCAAAACCCATTTTGTGTGTGCTTTATGAAACACTGCAGTAAGGGCAGGGACAGGAGAACCATCCTTCATTGGCAACCCAGTTTCTTTACTTCATTCTACATCTGTTTATTACTGTTTGTAAACAATGTGCCAGTCTGGAATTAAGCAATTTCTGAATTACAGATATTGTTTTTTTACTCTCAATAAATATTGCTCATTTGATATTACTCACTCATTATGTGTGCAACATTACATTACTGTTCACAGTAACCTTGTGTAGCAGTTTGACATGCTCAGTTATTGTGGATAACATGTATTCAAGATTTTGACATTACACATATGTTACCATATTAACTGTTAGATAATCTGTTACGACATTATCTGTTACAATATTAAATTAGAAGTAGTTCTGGAGCTGAAACAGTAGCTGAGATTTTCAGTGTTTGTGAATTAACCACAAATTGAGTCACATATAACAAGTATTAGTTTGTACAGCAGGGGGCATCATTGTAGTTCTGATATCCTGTAGAGGAGATCCTCTGCTTCAGATGCCGTTTTTCTCACAGGGGGTGTAGACTGGGACTATGAAAATGATCATTTCAACACTGTTGTTGTGTTGTTCTTTTGTTGTTGTTGATGTATGTTATATTATGTTTGTTTTTATTGATGTTGCCAGTATACTTACAGCACTCTGTTCCTTATCTGTATGTATCTGAATGAGTACATTCTGCTACCATGTGTTTGCTGTTTGTTCAGAGAGGGGTTACCAGTGTATTTGAAAAGCTGGTGTGAAATGATAATGTCACTTTGAGATTGCTGCATGATATTCATATAATATGCACTCATATTTCACAATTTTAATTCATTTTCATGGTGTTTTTATGGCTCATCATTTCACTGTCCTATATTTTGTTTACTATATTAAGTTATGTTTTATTAGGCTAAATCAATTATGTTATTTGTAATTTGGGATGTTAGTGTATCAAAGAGGGCATGATTGAATTGCACGATAAAGGATTCTGGTGGTCTGAACTGGCCTCCAGGGGTGGCCTTCAGAAGTCAAGAGGCGAGAGTTGAAAAAACAACACCTACAGTTAAAACGTATCTTATGGCTATTTTGTATGATATCTCAGAGACCACGTTCTGTGTACCTCAGCCTATGCTTGTAAGCAGCCACTTAAACTAGTGTAAGCCATATCTTGTGTGGGGCAAACAAGACTGCTAGAGAGCTTTTATCCTTGCCTTTAAAGAAGCATCATGGAGAGCCAAAGGTTTTGATGAACATTCATTACAAGATCAAAGTGAGTTAAACCACCAATGTCCTCAGCCACTGCAATTTACTGTATGTCTCTGGTGTAAGCTTTCAGTCTGGGATTGGCTTTTTCACTAGGATTTCAAGACTAAATAAGCCATCCGCTTTTATGAAAGGGAAGTTTGTTTAGCATTCCTGTATTTCTATATCCTTTTGTAGCCATTCAATATTTTGGAATAATATTTATCTGACATTAATATAATCAGATCTGATGTATTTCAAATCTGGTTAGTGTTTTGTAGAATATAGGAGCCCTGTAAAAAGCTTTACAATCTTTTCCACAATGTTTCATCTCTAAATGGTTATTTCCATTATTATGTTGATTTTTGATTATGTTGGATATGTTGATCTGAAAGCCAACCTACCAATGTTACAGATTGTACCAATTGTAACTCAAATTCACCCATTCTATGTTTGCCCTACAAAATCATAGTTTGTGCCAAATGCACAATAGAAAAAAAATTATATTAGTGAGAGCACAAAAGTGTAAACTATGTGTCACATATAAAACTCATTTTCTACTACTGTGAGTGAAGACATTTTACAATTTATTTAATTTTATATTTTGATGCATATTCACTATAGCATTCAAAATCAGGTATTGGGTTGGTTTTTATTGCAGTTCATCAATCCCTATTCAAATACATTATTTTTGACTTATATTCTGCATGCTCCATTTTAGTGTAAGAAAACGGGGTCCCGAGCTATTCATAAAAGCTTTAAGTCACTTTTGGTGGTGGTGTAATTCATTTCTCTATATATAGCCTTCTAGTAACCTGGTAATCATGTGTATGCTGATAATTACAGTAAAGCTAATGCTGGATGAATATTACAATATTCCAAATGTAAAGACTTTCATAGACTTTTTGGTAAGAGTTTGCATTAAAGTAAACTGCAATATAGTTCCCAAGTTAAGTTAAGTGTATGCAAATACCCTTTAAATACATAACAATCAAATGATTGCCTACTTGGCAATTTTACACCACAATTTGAGGTTTTCATTATTATTATTAATAACAATAATAATAATAATAATAATAATAATAATAATAATAATGATAACAATAATAGTACAAAGATAACAGTAATAACAGTAAATCAACTTCAATAGAACGAATTGCTTCTGTAATTCAACTAGTTATCACAACATGTTTGAGACCCGTCATTATGATGGCGGTAAAGATATAAAGTGGTCTTTGAGTTGTCTTATAAATCTATGATCTGTCTTTTGATATAGTTGTTATAACCTGTGTTTAATTCCTTATCGGTCTGTTATAGTAGGTTTGGCGATGAAATAACAAGTAACATAAGGTTCTCAGAGCCGATAATGAAATAGGTCTTGACCTGACCCCTCACATCTCTCTCAGTGATCTCACACAAACACACACTCTTTGCCCCGGGCTCTCAAAGTTAACATTTCACGGTATGGAGGGTAAAAACGTGAAGAATGAATAATAAATCACATTTGGTTGTCATATAAATGTTGAACTATAAGATGACTTATGCAGGGTTCCCTTCCAAAAGAGACTTCGGTCTCAATGGGACTCCCTGTTAAAATAAAGGTAAAATAAAAAATACAAATAAACAAATTACTTTAACGAATTTATTTTCAGTTTCAGTTTTTGCCTTTTGATTTTTGGTTTGTTTTACTACATTATTGTCTACTTTACCATAGGAAAAACATAATAACAATTGATAAAATAATATCATGAACCTGGGCGACAAAGTAGCCTACATTAAGTTGCAGAATATTGTTTTTTTTACACACCGATTAAAAAATGTGACTCGCATGGGCATATTTTGACATTTCTTTAAATTAGCAATACAAAGTTTATTCTTTGGTTACTTATTTAATTTTCTTATGTCTTGTATGGCTAGTTGCGTATTTAAAATCTAAATAAATTAAATGTCGTTGTTGCCATTTAGGCCAGCAACGAATTGAACTTGAGCTTTCATGCATTGCATTCAAACAATAACCTCTTACCTTTTCGGTGGATGCAATAGAAATGGGTTGTTTTACTGAAAACAGATTCTCATAACCTTCTTAGCAGACTTATTGAGACCTTTTCCCAAGGTGCATATGCAACACACCTGCTGCGTAAAGTTTATTCATTAGTATAGAGGGAGGGGTTCTTATGTAGAGACCCATTAAACGCGAGGGGCAAAAACACAGCATTTGGTTTATTATTGGCCTATCCGATTGGTATCCGACTGCCAGTAGTTTGTGTTCATTATAATCGCGTTTGAATTGTCTTGTCGATATGACACAATAGTAGACCAAGAGTAGTATTCTGTTTCAACCCTTTGAATAGTTAGTCCAATATATGGACGACATTTACCAAGTGGAAAATGAGAGGAGGTTGATATTTTACAACACATCACAGATGTGTCATGCAGGGCTTTTCCAGCGCAGCACAGCACTGGTGTAACATCCTTAGCAGGTATAGGCAACCATCTTTAAAGTCAGGCAGGTCAATCCCATAGACATACGGTTCATGAAGCCTACTACGTTGTCTATCTATTATAGATATACTCTTCTATTGTACTCAAATTATCTATTTCTCAAAATGTGTTTCCTGAAAATGACATCATATATTTTTCTGATGCCTCTGACATACAGTATAAAGGCTTAGCAAATAGAATACATTAGTCTCTGTTGAGGCAATAGTTTTGCATATAAATAAAGATATTTCCCCAATCTAATCCAGGCCAACTGCAATCCAGAATATGTCTAAATAGTCGACGCATATATAATTGTAGTCAACACAATTCTTCCAACACAACCAGTCCTTAGCAGTTCTTCTTTTGAACGCCAGAGGGCATCGTGAACAAATCATGGACCAGTTCAATGGCTTTGAATATTACAAAGTGGGCTAGTTCACCATATGGTCCACAAAGGATATCAAGAACACATATGGATACGGTAAACCTAAAACTAAGATTTTATACATTTTATATGATCATTTATTGTCGTATTTTCATAGGATTATGTTATGGATTTTATTTTAAAAATAGCATGTTTAATTTAGTAATTTTGCTTTCCTATTATTTTCTATAGTAATATACCTGGTTATTTTTAATGCCTTAACTGCGATTGTAAATGTCTTCTTCTTCTTCTTCTTCTTCTTCTTCTTCTTCTTCTTCTTATTATTATTATTATTATTATTATTATTATTATTATTATTATTATTATTATTATTATTATTATTATTGTTTTGGTTATTTTGTATTTGATGTGGCTGCAAATTATTAATGTAAAGTGCTGTTATTCGCGATACAATTTGAGCTACAGTAATTCTGGCATCTTCGACATATTTCTTATGCATTTTTTATTTATCAACTCTGCAGCAAAATTAAACAATATTGATTAAAGTCGCCTATGGGCTAGATGCAATAAACTATTAGCACCTGATTCAGATCCTTTAAGCTATTTAAACAACGAACAAAATGTATCATTCTCATTTATTTCGCTGACAAGTCGGTTTGAGTTTGATTGAGTATTTATTTGACTACTAGGACATTTAGGATATCCTTTGGATTTAGACGCGCGGCGATAAATAATAGCGGATTCGAGTAATTAACTTAAGCAACCCACCTCCTGCCCGATGTTGTGCTTGATCACACTGAGACCAGAATCACATTAGAACCGTTGCGCTGAGGACTCTCCATGCCCAAAACTATCGGCTAAGGAATGGCCAAAACCATGGTGTGAGTATTGCAAGACTTTCTAGGCCTGTAGTTAGTGGTGTATAGGCCTACTGTAGAGATAGACTAGAGAGGGATGAGGTAGAAGAGGTAGGCTATCTCAGAGTGACTGCCTGAAGTGTCCTAATGCCTCCGATGTACTGAATCCCTGGAGTACTGCGAAAGGGGAGGCTTGACGAATTATGTACAGCACCCTGCAATTTCAGCTACGGGCGACTCGCATTCCTCACCTTTGCCGACACTTAGAACAAGAAGCCCGCAATGGAAAGCTAAAAATATTTTACGTATAAGACAAACATTATGTTATATATGCTTGGCCTACATAGTGGAAACTCGTTGCATTTAATTTAATGGTTTCACATGGTTTATTTGTTTACATGTGTATCATTGGTTGAAATGGGGAATAATTTAGAATTGAGGAATGTGTATCTTTTCTTTTGTGGGGGATACTATTTTCGACTCCAAGACTTGCTTTTTTGAGCCATCCTGTCATGAATAAATCTGGTTCCAAGTCATGTGCATCACAGTCACAACTGAGGACACCTGCGATTGATAAAAACAGATGAAAGGAATAGCCCTCTGCTGAATTATAATGATGGCCTGTGTCCGGCACAGAACAGCATAATTGTTCAGTAGTAATAATTTGTATAACTACACTTATTTGTTTTTGCTAAATGTTGTGATTGTAATACATAATTGGTTTGTATCATTTTACACTACACCACAATAATACAATTTTCGATTCCTCGGGATGCACACAACCAACAAGAAAAGGATATCCAACTGCATACAATAGCTAGACTAATGTAAATAGGTGTACAGGCAAACAGGTCGCATTTCATAATGTATTAGGCAACAATATTATTATCCATTTAACATAGACCTACATTATTAAAATGATAGCCCTAAATGAATGAATGAATGAGATAAAAAGGGTTCCATCCTGTTTTTAAAATACATTGCAAATGGATATAGGCTATAGTTTAAAAAGTCAGTATAGGCTACGGCATCTAGGCTGCACGGTGCTCAGTTTACGCCACCCATCGCCAGGTGCATCGACGGTATAGGGGTCACTAGGTTCAAGTCTTTGTAGTGGACACAATACCACAAAGCATGTGAACGTCGAACGCGTGATGGTCCAATACTTGATTTCAAAGCATTTACTAACCTATATGAAGACAAGAAGAAGAAGAAGAAGAAGAAGAAGAAGAAGAAGAAGCATCACCAACAACAACAACAACAACAACAACAACAACAACAACAACAACAACAACAACAACAACAATAGGCCTACTAAGCTACTTCTACTGCTGTAATAATAATAATAATAATAATAATCATAATAATAATAATAACAATAATCAGCAAGTTAGGATATTTGATATACCTTTAGTTTACAATGTACAGTATTTGAGTTGTATTTTTTATCATTGTTGTACACTGACTGTATGTTTTTCTCTCACCATATTGTCTATGCTTTGTTCAAAGTGATAGGCGAAACTCAGTTCAACTCTTTAGAGCCCACCAACAGTGAGCACCAATAGCATCCCAATGTCAGTAAATAGTCCCAAAAAAAGTGACGTGACCACGGAGGGGTGGGAGGAGGATCCATTGGCTTCAATCTTGGTCTGAGACTTCTCAAGCGGCAGGGATCCGACCGAGGGGCATAGTATTTGAAGAGTTACCATTGGAACATTTCAGTCATATTTCTTGGAGTTACAATTGTTGTTGTTTTTGTTGTTTTAGAAGCAAACGTCTCGAGCAGATACATCCTTACTCCATAGCCTTCTCTTCTGGCCACGCGCGGGTGCAAACAAGAAGATAGCGGATACGTATTCCAACCAAATTAACAGGTGACTGCTCAAAATAGTGTTTGTCAAGTTTATTGCCGCTTCTTACGATTCTGTGACATCTGAAAATTCTGCTTAGGATAGCCCTACAAACAGTGGAGCCGGTCTTAACATTGGGACGACTTTTTTCATCTTTTTTTTTTAAGTTAGCGATCTGGGAACACACATTGTTTGTGTATTTGTGTGTGCGAGTAGTCTCAGCAAATATTGTGGGCTTTAGCTAGGATTTGAAGCGAAAACAAGTCTGACAGTACACTGTTATGGATATTGCAACAGGTCCCAAGTCACTGGAACGCTGTTTCTCGAAGAGAAACCATTCCAAGTACCCAAGGATGTTAGACGGTATAAAGATTGAAGATAATCCCCATCGTCAAACTACCCTTGGAGTTATGCTTGGTAAGTCCTGCTTAGTTTCATCTGCATTCATACTATTAAAATAGCCTGAGAGTGCAGATAGCACACACAATACGAGACATTTGTAGAATACACTTACATTGCTGTAATTATATGTCCGCAGCTATGCAGACTATATCCTCTCACATCCCGTAGGCCTCCTACCTTAACATTTGATATCTTTTACTATTTGCTTTAGTTGTAATTTTAATTGTGAATGTATTATATTCTTAGCAACAAATAACACACATTACTGATCACTGTATTCACGATCTCCCTATTACTCTGACACAATAGCCTGTTTAATTCATTTGTGAAAGTATGACTACGTCAAATAATTGGATGACAGTTACTGTAATTGATTGCTGCTTGTTAGGCAGAGGCTATCGCATTCAACACATTTTTTCACCACTAGCTGGCCTTATCTTTCCTGATTTTTGTGGTTTTGGTATAGTTATTAAAACGCATTCTCTAAGCACTCCAGGTCTATTTCGATTATCATTGTAATTATGAGACTAGGCCCTACAACCTGGTCTTGTAGTGTGATAGGGACTGCTTGTGTTTTCTCTTTCATGGTTACCTGTTTGTGACATGTTTATAATCTATTACTTCATATTTAATAGCTAAACTGAACATTTAAATTGTAAATATAGAAATACTAAAATAGAGCTAGTATGCATATTTATGTTGCATTTTAAACTTATTTTACATCCTTTTTAGGGACAGAATGCCATCACCGATCTGTATGTGAAGGATGCCAGCGTCCAATATCTGACCGGTTTCTGATGAGAGTCAACGATTCCTCATGGCACGAGGAGTGTTTGCAGTGCGCTGTGTGTCAACAACCTCTCACTACCAGTTGTTACTTCCGGGATAGGAAACTGTACTGCAAACATGACTACCAACAGTAAGGACAATAATATTTATATATGTTGTATGGTTGTTTTATGCACAAAAATAAATCACTAAGTAGGCCTTGGCTAGGCCTAGCCTATAACCACTTGGGAAGCATGAATATAATTCTGGTTTAGAGTGTGTCCATCCATTTCAGAATTCCAGCAGAATAACCCACTTTTATTTAATTTATGTCATCAGGCCTACACTATTAGCTGACGTGTCCAATTTTCCAATAATTCCACTCTTCACACGGTCCAATGAGGTCCTCTTGCGCAAGCACAGATACGCGCTTCCGTTAGGCCTACTTGTCAGTTGCCTGGATTTATGTCGCTCTTTAGAAAATATGGGCAACATTTCGGCCTATCATAGACCTATAATTGGACAAATGAAGCTGTTCAATGTTTTCTTTATTTTATTATATGGCGTGTGATAACAGGTAGGCCTACAGGCAGCCAGTTTCAATTCACGTTAGTGTTAATCGTAATGATTTTCTAACATTGATGTAGGTAGCCTATGCGGTGTCCACCACTTGGTCGAAATTATAGTCAGTCACAAAACAGTTTGTTGATATTTTATATTGTTATGACGTGGATCTCTTGAGGCAAGTGTTTAATTTGTCGTTGGATTGGAGACTGATGGTAGTCACTGCAGCATTTAGTGGAGCATTTAGCCTAACCCCTGTTCATGCTAGTAGGACGGCATGATTAATGTCTAAACCTCAACCATTAAACATCGGAACGCAGTTTTTTCTTCATGCAAATATTTTAGACAATTTTAGGTCTAGAAGCAGCGTAGGCCTTTGTCTCGTTTCAAGATAAACAACAACAACCCAAACATATAGACCCAGCCATTTGAATAGTTTATTGATATTATTTCGTTATTAATCCTATGTCATTGTAATAATTACACACACACACACACAGAGAGAGAGAGAGAGAGAGAGAGAGAGAGAGAGAGAGAGAGATTATATAATAGAACTAGAACGAGATATACGCCTTTTTGCGAATATAGTGGGCCTATATACGAAAATGCTGTATTTAGTTATGTTCCTTTCTTACATTATAGGAATAATATGTTAGCATTCGACCATTTTAAATAACAAAACCGGCATGCGAAAAGCAACAACGGCATGCGTAAATGGTCTCCATACACTCTGAGAACTTAAAATATGATTTGCTTAACCTATTATTATTATGATTATGGTTATTATTATTATTATTATTATTATTATTATTATTACGACTACTATTCATAATTATCATTATGGCCTTTAAAATTTTTACTTCGGACATGTTTAATTGGTAGACTAATTAAACTTCAATGGAAATGTTTAGTGAAACTATTTGAAAAAATACATTTATATATGTAATTATTTATTTTTCTTTAACCAACAGCAAGAACATTGATGCAGTAATGGTATTTTGTGGCAGATCACATGCATGCGTGAAAAGGAATATCGAAAAGTTACGGTTGCGCGCATCCAATAAAGCCTTGACAATGGTGAAGCAAACTGGCTGATGGCGTTTGCTGTTGTCTCGATGGGGGGCTAAAGTTTATTCTCCCTGCACAGTCTTTGTGCAGCATGTGGACTTTGGGGTGCCCTATGTTCCCACTCATTGCATCAGTGCTCTTCATGCTTGTCACTACATTTTAAGCTTTTTGTGTCAGAGGTTTTTAACATTGCTTCTTCAATCACTGGTACATTATAGCTCCCTGCTAGATACGCTGAATCAAACAATGAGCTAAATCTATTGCCCCGCATCACTGTTATTGTCTGCTATTCATCCTGCTCTGTCCGACATGACCATAGGCAGTTAGTGGTAACAATGTGAATTTCATAGCAGCAGCTCTGGGATGCTATTGCCTGGGAGATACAGCCAGGAAACAGTGACATAGACAAACCACGGAGAGGGATCCTGTTATTTGAACACCTTTCTCTCTGTGGTGTTTGCGTATAGGTGTGTGTGTGTGTGTGTGTGTGTGAAATTGTGTATGAGGTCTGAACTGGCAGTAGTTTATTTTCACAATTGGAGTGTTGTTTTGGCCGTGAAGTGTTGTAACTGTTGTAATGCTGTGAGCTTCCAGGGTATCCAGAGCCTCTAAACAGTAACCTGCTGATTCCTGTCATGTACACCCACACTATTATCCATCATTACACGATACAGCCTCCCTTTCTTCACCTTCCATCATTCTCAGGTCAACAACTAGCAGGGGGGTCCCATGTGTACACATCACTACCTGTATTTATTTGTTTATTTCACTTGCGTTGATGGGATACTTAGAGGTGTAATTGGCACCTTTTTGACTTTTATGACACCAATTTAAGATGCGTTTGTCAGACCACAAACTGCCATGGGCTGCAACGCAGGCTCCTTGCCATACAAAGGGAGAGGTGCCTAATTACATTCCTACAGCAATTGATTCATGCCCCATAATCATCTCTGGCTACCATAAATCAAGGGATTGGCAAATGTTGATTTTCACACCTTTGGCACAATTTACAGCTTTATGTTCAGACAGACAAAGTTTTATGATTTTGTGTCCCATTAAATTCTCCCTCCAACATAGTTTTACAAAACCTGCCTCAGAGTTAGGATGAATAATCTTATTATAGGATTAGGGTAAGATTTAATTCTATAAATGTTCTGAAGACTTTCTCCTGTTGATATTATAAACAACTGGATTTAATTACATTTCAGAACGGTAGAGAATGTTGCAGTTAAATTTTTTTCCCCACAATTACTAAATATAATATTTACACATTAGACAAATGCACAGTTTATAAGCATTTTAGAATTTTACATTTTTCACTTTATTTTATCAATACATTTTAATCAAATTCAATGGATAGAATACAATATATTAATGCAATTTTCCACCCGCCCCCAATTTTTAAAAATGTTTTATTTTTTATTAATCACATGGAAAATTGAATGCAAAAGTTTGTACATTTATATAATGTCATCTGACTTTTAAAATGTGCTATCTTACTAAATTATCCATACATGATTGAGATTGTATGCAAAGTACTTTAGACTAGGACAGGTGACAATGTAAAGCCACTACTAACCAAAGTAAATAGGTATGGTTGGTTTGGTTGTCTGCTGGGTGGAAGCTGTAACCGTAGAAACATGAGGTGGTCGTTGGTCAGTCAGTCGGAGTGGGAGATAATGTGTGAGAAGTGGAGTGGAATTACACCGTCCCCTTGAGAGCTGCTTCTGACCTGGTGTTGGGAGTTCAATTAGACATCATTAGAGGACACACGTATCTCCCCGAGAGGGGCGTTTTCCCTAACCAAGCATCTGGTCTGAAAAAACCCATGTAATAAGAGTGTCATTGGGGAATGTTGAGCATTCTAATGGTCGGGCTGTGTTGTCAGTTTTCTGAGAATATTAAAGGGATACTTCGGGATGTTTGCAACAAGGCCCTTTATCTACTTCCCCAGAGTCAGATAAACTCATGGATACAATTTTTATGTCTCTGTGTCCCGTATGAAGAAAGTTAGAAGTAGTTTTGCTAGCCAATGACAACTAGCGTTAGCTAGAATGCTAGCAGATACTCATAGGCTGCGACCCATGGGGCGGTGCACAATTGGCCCAGCGTCGTCCAGGGTAGGGGAGGGAATGGCCGGCAGGGATGTAGCTCAGTTGATAGAGCATGGCGTTTGCAACGCCAGGGTTGTGGGTTCGATTCCCGACTGTAAGTCGCTCTGGATAAGAGCGTCTGCTAAATTACTAAAATGTAAATGTAAAATGTAGACTTCCAGTCATTGCGCTAACGCTAGTTAACAACTTACTTCAAACGGCACGCAGAGACAAAAAATGATATCTACGAGTTCATCTGACTCTGAGAAAGTAGATAAAGGGCCTCAGTTCCAAAATCCCGAAGTATCCCTTTAAGGTGTATTATTTCTGAAAATATATTGTTGTAAACCATTATATTGTGATGCTCAGACAACTGCAGATGGCTGGCAATAGATCTAATGAAATATTTAACTTAGAATGCATTTTTTTGCTAAATACATATTTCTGCTATCTATTGCAATATTTACAATTTCTAATCTATACTGCTAACCACTTGATCCACTATTTGAATATATGTTTAAGCAGCAGTATTGCTCAAGTCACTATGCACATTATTATAACAAACCACTGAACCCATGACACCAGAGCCCCCTTACTATCAACGCTGGATGAGCCCCTGGTGTGCTGATAGGTGCTTTTTAGGCCTGTTAGGGGTGTCCTCCTGTGAAATGTTGTTTTTTAATTAGCTGTGTTCAGGATGTGGGATGGTGGATACATGCTGACGGCTAGGTTTCTACACTAGCTGCACTAGCTCACCCTGTGTTCCGCTCACTGTAGTGTACGACACTCCTGTGTGGCCTTTGCTCTCGGTGTGAACAGGGATTCACGCAAAATGGACAAGGTTTTCTCGTGCCGCCTCCATCCCTGTGTACGGGGACATTCTGGAGTAGAGGACAAAGTTACTCTTACACATTGGCTATACTGTAGCTATGTCGTTGTGCTTTTGATGATATGACAAAAGACTAGCCAGATCAGAAACAGAGAGACAGATTTTGCAAGACGTAGAGTTCTTTGTTCTCAAATTTTTCCAAAAGAAAGAGAAAGGGGGTGATGGAGTGGCTATGGCTAGCGCTGGTGTAGAAGTAGAGGGCCCCTGTAGAAAGACAAATCTAACGTTAGGTGCCGTAAGCTGGATAATATTGCTTCAGCTTGCTTGGATTCTTAGTGCACGGCGCGGCAAGGAGCTGACTGGTCTAGCTGTGTTCCTCTGTAAGGAAGTATTGAGTTTTATGTCAACATTGCCTGGCCTGTCCCAGCAGCATAATATGATGCAATCATCTGTCATCTCATGACGTACAAACCATTTCCCCCTACTCATCGTGACCCTTTATTGGTACTTTAAGGGGTATTTATTTGTAATGCCATATGTTTACATTTTAGTCATTTAGCAGACGCTCTTATCCAGAACGACTTACAGTTAGTGCATACATTTTCATTTACATTCCATATGCACTTCTTATTTACTTGGTGCATTTTCCAATGGTTAATTGAGTTTGCAATTATAAGCTGCTCTCTTCCAGCCACATGAAATTATACATACATTATTAAATGGGTCATAATACCCAACATCCAAACCATGGTAATATAGGCTTAGTTGTTCGTTTAATCACAGAGTGTTTGTGTGTGTGTGTCTTTGTTTGTGCTTTTTTGCGTGCGCGCATGCTTGCGCATGTGTATGATTGCAGTTGAAAAAGGACGAGCTAGCAGGATACTTTGGCAAGCCACAGAGGCTCAGCCATGTTAATGCCCATCACCACTTAAGAGGCCAGGCTGGTGGGTAGGGATGTGGGGCTACGCCTCTGTGGCTTGTTGTGGGGGAGCTGTTGGCTTGAGGAGGAGTGGAGTCGGATCTGTACTGGGAGCTGCCTGGTGGGCTCACATTACTCAGAATGATAGCAAAGGGGGCAAAGCAACTCAAGCATGCAATTTGTTGGTAGCCACAACTTAACCTCATCTCCTAAAGTTAGGGATCCAGTGAGGGAGCCAGTGGGACTTGTCAGTCAGATATGAATGCTAATCAGCCATGAGTAAAGATATGGGAACATGGGAACATAGTGATTTTCATCAGCAGCTTCAACTCCTCAGGGGATCAGGTTCATTGGCAGAGGATGACAACTATTCAAAACATACTGCAAATGTTTACGGCAATATACTGAAAATGTTTTAATCCAATCTAGAAATTAGAATGAAATGAAAAAGCAAAATCTCCAGTTATCCCTTTATATAGAGAGAAAGAGAGAATTAGAGAAAATATACAATGAAAAGGGGACAGGGTTAATGGCACATAAATAGAGGTGTCAATTTGGGAAAAAATATTAGGATGGCTATTTTTTCATTGATTTGATTGATATGAAAAAATAGATCAATAATTAGAATACTGTTTTTTTTTACAATAATTTTTTAGTGTTTGTACAGTATCTGCAGAACAACCGATCTTTCCATGCCAGTTCTACAAGCACCCCAGTCGAACCTGCATGTGGAATTGAGACAAGGCCTCTTCTGGCTCAGGATTTCAGAGCTGGCCCCCTGCACTCTGTAAATCGGATCCCACTGGAATGTTTTTCCAACACGTAGGCTTTTCACAGATACACAAGAAAGGGGTGGCATCAGGATGGTAAGTGCTGCAGTCTGACTGCTGTGTGCCCTTGGTGCACTCTCACACTAACGTCACACATTCTACCACCACATGAGGATCTGGGCATAGCAGTATGTTTACCCTCAACCAGTGGATCTTTCTCCATCTCTCTATCTCTCTGTTTCTCTCTCTTCTTCCCCTGTGCAGTCTGTAATCATATTTTGTTGTAGCAGTGCATTCACTTAAAACTCATAAATCATTACTGCGTTACCTACACTCACTGATGAATTATATCTGTCATGCTCAGTAGGAATGTAATCGTGTTGGTACATTTTGTGACTTATTTGATATACATACATGTATGTGCTCTGACGTTGATAATGTTAGCACTTGTCATTAAACACACTTTAGTCTTTCAAAAGAAAATCTCTCTCTGCCACTCTTTTTGTTCATCTCTTAATGAGATTAGCTTCCAAACACTGATATTTCTGCCCAAGCTGACTGACAGAGATCTGCACTGTTATCATAGACTGTGACATTAAGCTGTGGAGTGCTTTGTCCCGGGTGGAGGCCCTGACGGAAACAGGGGCTCCTAATCCCTTTACTTGTGTCAGGTCCAGAGAGGAGGAAGAATGGAGGCAGGATGGGATGGGGCCCCATAATGCCACAGCCCCAACTTCCTCCTAAGCCCTCTTCCACAGCCAAGTGGGCATGAGACTGATCTTATGAGGCACACACACACACACCCACAAACATCCATTATAGTGTGTGTGTGTGTGTACGTACAGTACAGTACAGTACATGCAAGTGTGTGTGTATACACCTGAGCACGTGTACAGTATGTCTTTGTGTGTATGTGTGTGAGTGCATGGCTTGCTATAGCAGGAGGTGCAACCCAGGATGAGATTAATAAAACTGGCCGGTTCCCTGGTAGAACCCCAACATTGGCTTTTGTCTGCAGCTCCCTGAGTACTGTGGGGCTTAGACTCCTTTGTGTACACTCTTACGGTAATCCGTCTCGAGCAGGAGTCCCCTGGGGACACTTTATTTACTCATTCAACTGTTTGGAAGTCTGTTAGACTGCAGATCAGATGCACTGAAACAATCTGGTTACTTTAACCAGGCCTGCAGATTCCTCCCCAGCCTCTTACCTCTCCCGTCTCAAGGCTGAGGTTGGCTGCAGGTGGGCGGGTCACTGGCACTGCTCTGGCTCATCTCCCTGGCTTACTGTCCTGTCTATCAGCAGCCTCTGTCTCTCAGGTCAATGGCGTACAGATGTGTTATGAATGCTGGCTGTAGAGTAGCCTCCAAGGTGTATTCACTATGAATGTTTAGACAATTATCACCTCATAGAGTTACAGTTTTGGCCTGCAAATTAAAGTGTTGGTTGAAGTTCATTTTCTCCACAATCTTTTAGGGTATAGGTTAGATATGTAGTGCTGTGGCAACTGAAGTAGGGGTTGCTTTCAGCACAGAGGAGACGGGTCTCAGACATATTTAGTACTTTTTGGCTCCCCTGCTCAATGGGCAATAATTTAGTAACAACAAGAACTGCAAGTGAGGTGTCACACTGTCAAAACGAACAGCTCAGTTTTATTGGAAACCAGGAGATGTATTGTGTTCTCCATCTATCAAAGGAGAGCCAGGGCCATGGTTCTGGGGCTAAATCCTGAAGCCAGGCACAGCAGGCTGTCAGGAACTCTAAATATGCCTTAGGCCTATTCCCCTGCAGCAGGGGAGAAAGGTTTAAGTAAACTGCAACGACAACATGTAGACCAGCGAGGGCTTCCTAAACCTCCTCTCTGTTTGGGGATCACCGCTGATTGACCATCGCTGTCTTGGCAAGAAAAAAAAACCTGCAGTGAAAACATTGCAGATTGGGTTTCGTTGTCTCTCCCAACCTCTCTGGTCAGCCACCCCAAAACCAGCTAAAATGATTTGTGCTCAGGGTCTGGTGACCCATGGAAGCTTAAAAAAACTCCAAGGGGAAATATTTGGATGATGTAGATGGAGTCGTCAGAGGAGTGGGAGAGAGGGGGATGAGGGGGTGGTGAGGGGGTGTGGAGTGCAGATGACCAGTGTAAGACAATGCAGATGTGGAGGCTCTGTGGTACTGTGGTGATGACAGGGGAGAGTGTTCACTAGTCAACTGAGTGGCTGCCTGCCCTGCCCTGCCCACCCTGGACTCTGCCCTGGAGACCTGGAGGAGACAGACGCCATGTTTGATGTGAAGGGAGGGGGGACGAGGGAGAGAGAAAAAAACTAGAGAGCGAGAGAGGCGAGTGAGGGATAGGGAAAGAGAGAGATAAAGATGGAGGAGGGAGCGACAAAGAAATAAATATACAGAGAAAACGAAGCAGGCGAAGCATGGGGAGGGAAAGATAGAAAAGTGGAGGTGGTAGAGCCAAAGAAAGAAAGAAAGAAAGAAAGAAAGAAAGAAAGAAAGAAAGAAAGAAAGAAAGAAAGAAAGAAACATACAAACCAACAAACCAACAAACAAACAAAGAGGAGAGCGAAGAAGAGGGAGAGAGAGGGAGAGAACTGGGATATAAGAGGCATTTCATCATCAGAGAGACGATGATACTGATCGTCTGTGACCCCCCCCTTGCCTTCTCTCACTGCTGGCTGGATCTTAATATTTCCCAGAAAACCGCTACAATACATCTTCCTGGAAAATTCCGGCACTCGTGAGCTGCAAGATGATCCTGCACCTTGGAAAGGGCTGAATAAGGGGATGTAATATGGAAGATTTACAGAATGAGATAGAACATTGATTCTGATATATTTTGTTGTGAAGTGTTAATGAAAATACATGTGTCTCCATGCTTTTGAAAGTGTGAAGAGCATTGAATAGGAAAAACATACTTAGGTTTTTGTATCTGAACTGTCACTATATTGATTCTATAGTCTATGTTGAGAATAGTGTGAATCTTATTCATTGACCTCTGGATGACCTGATATACCACTCTACCATATGTTGTTTCATTTTCTCAGTTATTGCCATATCTCATCATTTTCAACGACTTTTACTGTATCCCCTTAATCTCTCCTGATTTGGCTCTCTTTGGCCCTGTGGCTTTTTACATTAGTTTAATACCGGTGCCTTATTGAGATTCTTCATTTGAGTCAGTGAGGTGGAATACCCCCCCCCCCCCCCCCCCCATGGAAATACATTGTGGTGGGATGCAAATCCAAATTCAGCAGTTTAAAAGGCAAACGTGTGGTCTATGGCAGCCCAATCTGTCTTGGGCCCCTGTGAATGTCGCTGCCTCCTCCTGAGAGCGGGCGGGTGAGCGGGCCCAGCCCCCTGGGGTGGGCGTCTGTCTGATGTCAGTCCTGCAGGCCTGCCGCTGGGTTCTGCCTCTGCCCCTGCCGGCACAAGTGTCAGGCATCCCACCCCTACACCCTGAGGCCGGAGTCCTGCTCTGAAACCCAAGCCTCAGTCTAGCGTTGTGATCCCAGCTGGAGAGACAGCACTGGCTCTGACCGGGGTTTTCTCTCTCACAGTGTGCAACTGGGGTCACGAGTTGCCTCTCTCCCTCTGCTCAGTCTACTCTACACCACTGCAGTGTGCACTGGAGAGTCCTCTGCTCTATACAGACTGGTGGTATAAGACTTGTTATTGGCAGACTCAAACACAACAGACAGATGGGTTGTAATCAGTTTGTATCTACAGTAAATAGACAGCAGTTACAGTATACCCAGCTGTATTTGTTTGAAATGTGTCAGATATTTTACAGATGCTGTTTGAATGTAGATTTCTTTTTGAGATGAAACATTTTAATATTACAGGTGCCAGCATATATTTAATCCCAATAACCAATATTTACTAAATTCTAAGAATCTGGGGGGGGGGGGGAGGGTAGTTGTAAGCATGACTACAATGTGAGTACATGTGTGTGTGGGTGTGTATACTATGTTCATATCTGTGTTTGTGTGGTATATACAGTGAATGAGTGAATGTGTGCATAATGTTTAAGTCTGTGTTTGTAGTGGATCTGTCCCACAGTCAGGCATTGGGCACGGTGTTGGCAGACGACACAGTTTGTGGTTTCTCCTCCCGGTTATGAGGCTCTGGAGGCAGTAAGCGGTGCGTGCCACCAGAACCACCGCCCCCTTCCATCAGCGGCAGGCTGGCCCTCTCCCTGCTCTCCCTTCCTGGACCCTGGGTCCTGGCCTGTGGATGAGTGCTACATCCTGGCTGTCAGCACAGGGGTTAGCTGGGGATTGGCCTGCGGTGGAGGTGTAGTATCTGGCCCTGTCCGTCAGCTCCTCGTTCTCTTCCGCACGACCAGCCTACAGTGGCACAACACACACACACCCCTCCGGAAGACAGAGTGACTCAGATTTCTCACATGAAAATGAAAGGATTGCCCTCAGAATAGACATATTCATGGCCATGCCAGTGAAAAGAGGCTGTTTAAAACCCTTAAGTGCCCTGGTGTTGTGTTTTCAAACAGACCGAGAAGGCTTTGACAAACACACACACACTCACACACACACACACACTTACACACCAAAAACATCTGTATCCCACATGCTCAGAGACATGCTTACACATGTTGTAGGATTTGTGACCATAATCAGATTAATTGGTCCATCTTTCCTTGGAAACATAACATCTCCACATGAAGGCCTCTTTTAGCTTTCAGCTGGATCCCAGTTACACTAACCAGAACCCATGCACCGGCTGGAGGGGCTGTAGGGTCAGAGCATGCTCTCTGACATGTCAGCTCTAATGGAATAGACACTACAGAGATCTCTCGAAGTCTCTACCGAGAAATACCATTTTACACATTCCACTGATATTTTGTAAATGTTATCAAATATTAGATCTCTCTTTATATCCCTCTTGACTATTCTAACCAATGAAGTTTTATGTGTCTTTGTAAATTGGAACACTCCATACTCCTCTCTTTCAGAGACAGAAGTAAAACATACTGTTGGCCTTGCAGAGGAAAAGTGCATTAGCTGAAGTATGGTTCTAATCCTTATTAACATTCTCCAAAGTCATGCATGAAATATAGGTTTGGTGCCTGCCACACTATGCAACATATGTTTTTCTATTTCTCCACAACTATTTCTCATGAGAGAGATCATCTACACACACGCTGCTGTTCATGATTTTATTATAGGTTTTAAATTCACCTCAACTCTGAGATGGAAATTATACAGAGGAAGGAAAAAAAGTGTAACACTTATTTCTCCCCCTCTCTTTCCTGTTCTAAATGCCCTTCATTGGATAACGTATAGTAGTATAGTTATCAGGACAGTGATGTAGTTAAGAGATGAGATATTGTTCATTATTATTTAGATCTTATCGGTAATACAAAAACAAAAATCAAACATAATTGAGGCGACTGTAGAGCTAAGCCTGTGCGCACATGCTAACCGCTTTGGTCTTTCTTGTTCGCTTCCCTAATGTGCACAGTAAACACTATACATTATATGTGTTTCAAAGGTTTGCTCTCGTAAATCACATGTATTAATGCTCATGTGAGCGTTGACATTGTCAAGGTTGGCTGTAGGTGGGTGTAGGGGTGGAATCAAGCGCAAGGACACCGAAGTCAATAATCCAAAAGACTTTAGTCAAAATTACCAATAAGGCAAACAGGAACACTCGCCCGAAGGCGGAACGACGCACGTAGGCGACCAAAATAAAGGCGCACGAAAACAGGTGCGTAAATACGCTCCAGCGCAGTGGAGTAGTAAGCTCAACCGAGCGAAATAGTCAAACGACCAGCAAATACGACAGTACACGAAACAATAACACACAACACCTGACAAACACAACGAGAACTAAATAGGACACTAATGACACTAAATGATAACAGGTGTGAAAACAATCAGACAAAAGCAAACGAACATGAAACATACAACGGTGGCAGCTAGTATTCCGGAGACAACGAACGCCGAAGCCTGCCCGAACAAGGAAGAGAGGCAGCCTCGGCCGAAACCGTGACAGACATACCATGCAGTATTGAGCTTTTGTAATTACATCAACAACTGCTTGCTGATGTCATTAATAGGTGTGGTTTTAAATTGACATAGGGATTGTCATTATTCTAAGTGCATTGTCTGATGGAGTAATTGTCATGTCAGGGTTCTTAGTAGTGCAGTGATGTTGCTTAGGGTTTGATGACTGTCTTGTTTAGATAGTGTACATGCAGACATCCCAGAAAGGTTCCCCCTCCCTCCCATATCCTGGCACTAATAAACTCACACACACACACACCACACACCACAGATACACTCCCCCCACCCCCTCAAAGAATACACTCATGGAGTCATGCAGCTAATCTGGGTCCAGGGGAGGCATGTGGTTTTGGAGCCAGTGAGGGAGTCATGTACCGCCGTCCCACAGAGAGATGGCAGGAAGATAAAAGAGAGAGAGGAGGAAGGACCCTCTACAGAAAAACATCCCACCATGACCTAACCTGGGAGAAGAGATGGGGGGGGGGGGGGGGATCACTGCCTGGACAGATCTGCTGCATTGGCAGATGATGCAGATGGTCAATGTGATAATGTACATATTGCTTAGTAAATACTAAATTGACCAGATATGTCACATCTATTGATTATTATCAATGTGGAGTTTGAATCTGAATCCACAGTAGAAATAGAAGCAGAATCGGAGCTGTAATGTATGGTAAGAGCAATACATTTTTATGTCAAAAGTTGTTTTGGCTTTTCTAACCAACAACCAAAAAAAAACAGAGAGAGAAAGCGACAGACAATGCAGAGTCATTCTCTGCAGTTATAACTTTGAATACCGCTTAGAAATTGCAATATTTGAGAAGCCGAAGTGAAGAGATAGCCGTTTCTCCCAGACAACGCGTAATGAGGGAGCTGTGGGGTGCTAGAAACAGCGAGTGGTTTCTGGAAGCGCCACTAACACAGGGATCAGCAACATTAAAAGAGATTTACACCCCAAGTCCTTAAAACAGTTTTCTTTTGCTCAGTGGCTTTTCTTTTACAGATATTCAGGGAAGTAATAAACTGCTCTGACAAGCATTTGAATGGCTCTGAAACATCCCTCATGGGCAGACGTTCTCCATTTCTGTTGCAAAGGCTGACTATGGAGTGCTGCTGTATGTATGTGGGCCTTGTGCCTTGTTTGAGTTTTTCTACCCTTCTTCTTGTACAATATTACGCTATTGTTATTTGAGTGACTTTCAAGACTTCCACTCTTGAATTTGGTTGCCTTGTTCAACATTTACCTTAAGACACAGCAGAATTTTACTCTTATAGGAAGAACATTTTGGAACTATGTTAGGAGTGCTGCTTGGCTCCATGGTAGCCTCATACAAACAATTTTTTTCTTGATGGTTTAGTTCTTTTGAAGCTGGCTCCTCGGTCCAGAATGGAGCCCTGCACAGTGTAAGATGTCATACTCCCACTGTGCTGACCAACATGCTCTGTTGGCCCTGATGTGCCCATAACATTTAATGGCGCCTTGGCAACTGCTAATGGAAACTCTTACTTTACCTAGCAATCACGTTTCGTTCCCCTTTGTCTGGTTGCATTTCTTTTTTTATTTACTATAATTATTCCTTTGCGTATTTCATATACACTGGCATGAACACATGGTTGAAAGAGGAAGAAATATGCATTATCTGCTAATTATTACGATTAGTGTAATAAACAAAAACTAAAGGGAACATTTGTCTTGAGTAATGCACGGTGCCCTGCTTACTGTGCCCTCGGGCTGAATTTTTGTTGTCTTGCTGGGAAAGAGAGGCACATCACAGAGTGTTCCTCTGGAGCTGTCTGCCTGGGACTGTGACAGGGCTGGGAGGGCAGAGGAGGGCAGAGAGGAGGAGGAGAGGGCCAGGTCATGCCATGGCACGTGTCTCAGTGTAGGATAAGGAAACTTGTGGACCTCTAATAGGTTGAGAAGTCCAAGCCTGGTTGTGATTAGCCACTCCGATTGCCTCTGATAAACAATTCCTGTGGTCTCCTCTACATGCTCTCTCTCTCTGCAAATCTACTGGGAGCTCTTTCGCTTTTATTGTTGTGTGTGCTTTGTTGTGGTGGTCTTTGTGTATGTATGTGTGTGTGTTTGAGTGTGTGTTATGTATAATATTAGATGAGCTCTATTAGCCTACGGATGTTTTCTATATTCAGGATTAACAGACAGTGTTGTAGTATCGATAGAATTGCTGTGGTAGTATCGAGGTCAAAATTATAAGTCAGGGTCAAAACCGACTTGTTTACAATAATGTGTCTGTCGGCAGAATCAAAGCAGAGTCTTAGTAACATTCTTCTGAACAACAGTCATGTCTAAACTGCCCCTTTGAATTTGTAGAGATGCCTCACGGCAGAGGGCGTTAGGGTGGTTGTGGGTTATTGTGCAATGCCTTTCGAAGCTTCAGATGAAGCTCTTCTCCTGAGATTGGGTGTAGCTGCCATTCTGGTTGCCAGAGAAGCGAAGTACTATATCTCTTCAGCACAGATAAAGCTTCAGTCATCTCCCTGTGAATAGCATAGTGTAGCATAGTGTCACAATGAGAGAACATTTCATAAGATACAACCTCACCACAACAGCAACGTCTGTACAACATTATCTTCAGAAATAAAAGAACTGAAAATAGTCCTTGAATGTCCTTTATCTGTCAGTGTAATATAATAATCCCAAGACATTTCAACAGGAGAGCCAGTTGTACGATATGTTCTTGTGCCTTGTGACTTTATCTGTTTCTGGACTTCCGTGCAGATGCCTGGCATCAAAACTCATGGCACTAAAAGTGTCATGAGAAGGTAAGTGTTTACGGTGAAGATCCATAAGGTTAGAGGGATCAAAGCCCTGTTGAACGGACATTAGGCAAGGAAACAGGAACAAATAAACAAAATGGCCTTGTTTTTGTCATGCACGGTTAATCATGCTATCAGATTTACGACTCCATGCCGGGGAGAGGCCAATTTCTTTACTATATTATTCTTTATTGCTGTGAAAAAATACAGAAAATTAAAACCAGACCACTTAAGCATAAGAACAATAGCAGTTAAAAGTCACAGAAACATTTGAAATATCACACCACAGACATACAGTATGTTCTGTTTATGGCTCTTTACTTTATTGCTCTGTAATATTTTCTTTTCTCTGTCGAGGACTGAAACAGAACACTGATTGGATGAAAATCTTGTTTGACAGCTTTTTCATTCTCAATGCATTTCTGGGTTTGTGAGGAAATGTTGAGCAGCACACTGTGTGAATAAAGCATTTTAATGTCAGGCAAGAGCCTTGTGTATGTATGGCTCGGTTCTGTTACTCAGCCGTTAAAATACTGGAGTCTTCTGGTGTTCGTCGGCTAGGGAAGCCTAATTGATCTGACTGTTTTAGCCTTCTCTGTTTACCGATGCTTTTATTCCTGAAATCTAGCTGAGCTTGAAGCTATGGGCTGACATGGTATTTACTACTTTTTGACTAAACCCCTGCCTAAAAATGCTTTGTAATGGCATGATCATTTTGAGTGTGTTGTTTCAGCTTTGTGGTCAAAATGATAAATGATAGTTTTAGACCTGATGTATGGTTTATATCAGTAGGAGAAAAAGTTAGATTTATTTTGTGAAAATGGTACAGAGTGAGGACAGTAGGTCAATAACTTCTTATGTGTTTCACACATTCTGACAGACAGCTCTGTATTGGAATGCATCTTGTGTTTCAGGGCTTGGAGCAATGTCTTAGCTGTATCGTGTGTGTATGCATGTGTGCGTGTGTGTGTGTCTGGTGTTTGAGGGGAGATGACAGTGTTCATAGTCAGGCCTGTGTTAGGAGCAGTGTAGCCTACCACCCAAGTATCTGGAGCTGGTGCAGGTCTAAGTGGGACTTATTACTTGTGAGATAAATGTGGAGATAAGCCGGATCCTACTCGGGGAGATATATGAGGTGTCTGGACACTGCAAGAGGTGCACCTGATCAGGAAATGAATGCTGTGAGGGTACAAGTGCAACCCCTGCCCCTCTCTCCTCAACCCACACTGCAGCACAATAGATCATTCTCTAGCTTACAGAGAAATGGTATCTTATACTACATCTTGAAATTGTCCCTGGCCATTAATTGAAATAAACAAACACATTTTGTTTTCTTCTTTTGAAATGGATTAGATTTTATGCAGAAATACACTCCCATCAATAAGATCTGTTTCCACAGTATGAACCAGTCATATTTTTCTTCTCTGGTAAGGTTTGTGGGGAAAACATTCCTGGTTGGCTGGTATGTTAACTGACAGCCACAGGGCCTACACAAGTCTACCTCCTCCGTTTCCTGTCACCTTTTTCTATCTCTCTCTTTCTATAAAACATACCTCTGCCCTCTTGCCTTTTTATTTATTAGACAATCCCTCATCTGTAAAGGATGATGAAGATGACATATCACAGCTCTTCAGGCAGATTGCTGCTATTGCACATAGATTCATGGAAAGTAGAGTGCTTCCTTAGGCACTTGAACACATTTCAGCTTTATAATGGAAGACATGTACATGTTTAAAGTATTTGCTCATTGACCAGCTGCCAAGACATATTTATAAAAGTCAGACCCGATCACTTCGGTCTTGTATATTAAAGGTAGACTCAGCGAAATGATGTTGCCATGAGCAGCAGATATTGAGATGAGCGAGATGCAAGACTTCGCTCTCACACAGTCACACAGTATCTGCGCATGTGCACGGGTTCGCTTCACGCTGTTAGAGCGTGGTAGCTAGGGCACCAAAACAACGGAGAAGTTGAGCCTCGTGCTTCAACGCTCTTAGTTGTTGCGGTAATTGACCCACTATGCTGTTTAGTTTCTGCATCTACGTCATACAGCTGAGTCTACCTTTAACAGTAACCATAAAACAAAACAATGACGTGTTCATTACTGTACAGAGAATATTGACTTATCCCATATTAACCATATCAAACTGAATGGTTACATAACATACTGTACTCATCTGTCTTGATATTTGATAATATTGACTTTATGATACTTTCAACAATGATCTTTCTGAATAATGTAGCATTAGTGTGGATTAGTCTGTTTTATTCCATTTGTATAATGGCAAAGTTTTTGTGGACTAATCACACATGTCAGTGTCTGATGGTCATCTGATGTGGTAAAAGGTCACCAGTTGTTCTAATTCAAGTGAGAGCTGCTGGTTTGAACCCCACACACAGAGAGAGTCTCCTAGGTGGCAGGCATGAGAGCACCAGCTGTTCCGGACGACTCTGTGATCTCACTCTCCATAGACGATGTGAGTAAGACCTTTAAACAGGTTAACATTCACAAGGCCGCGGAGCCAGACAGATTACCAGGACGCGTACTCAGAGCATGCGCTGACCAGCTGGCAAGTGTCTTCACTGGCATTTTCAACCTCTCCCTGACCCAGTCTGTAATACCTACATGTTTCAAGCAAATCACCATAGTCCCTGTGCCCAAGAACACCAAGGTAACCGGTCTAAATGAGTATCGCCCCATAGCACTCACATATGTAGTCATGAAATGCTTTGAAAGGCTGGCTCACATTAACAGCATCACCCCAGACACACTGGACCCACTCCAATTCGCATACCGCCCCAACAGATTCACAGATGACACAATCTATATTGCACTCCACACTGCCCTCTCCCACCTGGACAAGAGGAACACCTACGTGAAAATGCTGTTCATTGACTACAGCTCAGCGTTCAACACCATAGTGCCCTCCAAGCTCATCACTAAGCTCAGGACCATGGGACTGAACACCTCCCTCTGCAACTGGATCCTGGACTTCCTGACGAGCCGCTCCTAGGTGGTGTTGGTAGGTAACAACACATCCTCCACGCTGACCATCAACACGGGGACCCTCCTGTATTTCTATTTATTATGGATCCCCATTAGCTGTTGCCAAGGCAGCAGCTACTCTTCATGGGGTCCAGCAAAGTTAAGGCAGTGGGTGAACATGCAGTCGTGTGGTGCCAGTACAGCAACCTCTCCCTCAATGTTAGCAAGACAAAGAAGCTGATCGTGGACTTAAGGAAACAGAGGGCCGAGCACACACCTATCCACATCAACGTGGCTGTAGCGGAGTGTCCACATCACTAAGGAATTATCATGGTTCACACACACCAAAACAACCGTGAAGAAGGCACTCAGGAGGATGAAATGATTCTGCATGAGTCCTCAGATCCTCAAAAAGTTCTACACCTGCACCACTGAGAGCATCTTGACTAGCTGCATCAACGCTTGGTATGGTAACTGCTTGGCATCCGACCGCCAGGTGCTACAGAGGGTAGTGCGTACGGCCCAGTACATCACTGGGGCCAAGCTCCTTGCCATCCAGGACCTCTATACCAAGCATTGTCAGAGGAAGGCCCTAAACATGGTCAAAGACTCCAGCCACCGAAGTCATAGACTGTTCCCTATGCTACCGCACGGCAAGAGGTACCGATGCACCAAATCTGGAACCAACAGGACCCTGAACAGCTTCTACTCCCAAGCCATAAGACTGCTAAATTGTTAACCTAATAGCTACCCGGACTATCTGCATTGACCCTTTGTGCACTAACTCTTTTAACTCATCACATATGCTGCTGCTACTGTTTATTATCTATCCTGTTGCCGAGTCACTTTACCCTTACCCACAGTACCAGTCAAAAGTTTGGACACACCTACTCATTCAAGGGTTTTTCTTTATTTTGACTATTTTCTACATTGTAGAATAATAGTGAAGACATCAAAACTATGAAATAACACATATGGAATCATGTAGTAACCAAAAAAGTGTTAAACAAATCAAATATATTCAAAGTAGCCACCCTTTGCCTTGATGACAGCTTTGCACACTCTTGGCATTCTCTCAACCAGCTTCATGAGGTAGTCACCTGGAATGCATTTCAAATAACAGGTTTTCCTTGTTAAAAGTTAATTTGTGGAATTTCTTTCCTTCTTAATGCGTTTGAGCCAATCAGTTGTGTTGTGACAAGGTAAAGGTGGTATACAGAAGATAGCCCTATTTGGTAAAAGACCAAGTCCATATAAGCAAATAGAAACAACAGTCCATCATTACTTTAAGACATGAAGGTCAGTCAATACGGAACATTTCAAGTTTCTTCAAGCGTAGTCGCAAAAACCATCAAGCGCTATGATGAAACTCGCTCTCATGAGGACCACCACAGGAAAGTAAGAACCAGAGTTACCTCTGCTGCAGAGGATAGGTTCATTAGAGTTAACTGCACCTCAGATTGCAGCCCAAATAAATACTTCACAGAGTTCAAGTAACAGACACATCTCAACATCAACTGTTCAGAGGAGACTGTGTGAATCAGGCCTTCACGGTCGAATTACTGCAAAGAAATCACTACTAAAGGACACCAATAATAAGAAGAGACTTGCTTAGGCCAAGAAACACGAGCAATGGACATTAGACTGGTGGAAATCTGTCTTTTGGTCTGATGAGTCCAAATTTGAGATTTTTGGTTCCAACCACCGTGTCTTTGTGAGACGCAGAGGAGCATGGAGGAGGAGGTGTGATGGTGTGGGGGTGCTTTGCTGGTGACACTGTCGGTGATTTATTTAGAATTCAAGGCACACTTAACCAGTATGGCTACCACAGCATTCTGCAGCGATACGCCATCCCATCTGGTTTGGGCTTAGTGGGACTATCATTTGTTTTTCAACAGGACAATGACCCAAAACACACCTCCAGGCTGTGTAAGGGCTATTTCACCAAGGAGAGTGATGGAGTGCTGAATCAGATAACATGGCCTCCACAATCACCCTACTTCAACCCAATTGAGATGGTTTGGGATGAGTTGGACCGGAGAGTGAAGGAAAAGCAGCCAACAAGTGCTCAGCATATGTGGGAACTCCTTCAAGACTGTTGGAAAAGCATTCCTCATGAAGCTGGTTGAGAGAATGCCAAGTGTGCAAAGCTGTCATCAAGGCAAAGGGTCGCTACTTTGAAGAATCTCAAATGTAAAATGTTTTTGGATTTGTTTAACACTTTTTTGGTTACTACATGATTGCATATGTGTTATTTAATAGTTTTGATGTCTTCACTATTATTCTACAATGTAGAAAATAGTAAAAATAAAGAAAAACCCTGGAATGAGTAGGTGTGTCCAAACTTTTGACTGGTACTGTATATCTACCTCAATTACCTCGTACCCATGCACATCGACTCAATACTGGTACCCCATGTATATAGCCACATTATCGTTATTCATTTTGTATTTACAGTATTTCTCGTGTTATTTTTCTATTATTTCTCTTTTTTTCTCTATGCATTGTTGGGAAGGGCCCGTAAATAAGCATTTCACTGTTAGTCTACACCTGTTGTTTACAAATCATGTGACAAATAACATTTGATTTTGATTTGATGATTGTCACTCAGCTCTGGAGGTTTTTTAATCATTTGATCTGTGCTGGGGACCTCTCCTGAGACCCTGCCGACGTTTAGCAGTCTGTGGCTCAGGACCTCAGGGCTTGTCTAAGCCGTGCCCATATCTGAGCTGCCGTTATTAGCTCTGCTCTCGAGAGCGTGCGGCTCATCTCTCCCCCGAGAGCGAGTGCGGCTGAGAAATGAAGAGCGTCGAGCAGAGCTCAGCAGTGGAGGGGCAGCCCGACATGTAACAGTAATTACTCCATTGATATTCCTCACACAATAACGCTGTCATCAGTCATTTGCATAACCCCGCTCCATTCACCCAGGCAGATTAATGCATATGATCTTGTCATAGGCCTCAGGAGTTTATATTATTTATGGAATATGATTTTCTCTGTTTTATGCAGCTAGTGCTGTTAGAAATACAGAGGCTATGATGAAACAGATGCTAGATTGCGGTTCGGTTACCAGGGCAACACAATCTATTGTGTGTTTTACTGTATTGACCTCTGATACTGTAATGAAATATAATTGTCTTTCCCCATGTCCTTTGGTCTCTCTGCTGACACAATGGGATTTTTGAACTGTATGATGTGGGTGGGATCAGATTTGTGTGATTTCTCTGTAACACTTGGTCTTTTGATAGGACATCTTGACAGAGAAAGTAGATATGATGCCACAGGTGGGTGGATGTCTGTGTGTGTGACACACTCTCCATCTCTAGAGATGAGGGCTAAGGGGGGACACTGGATGCCATAGGGCTTCGCCTCAGCCCTCAGTTAATGGTCATTGGTCATAGGCTGTCTCCTCTTTTTTATTTATTTTGCTCTCCTGCCCTGTCCTCCCAGCCTGGTCTCCTGCTGGAGTAGGGCCCTCAGGCACCGCATCATTTATTGCTGTCAGGAGCCAAGGGGGAGGGGGGGGGGGGGAGTATGCTGGGGTGTGAGGGAGGGAGGATGGGAGGATGGGGGGGCTGAGGAAGATGTGCTGCAGAGGGAGAGAAGCCATTGAATGGGATTGCAGAAGCAGAAGTTCCAGTCAATTCTCAGCTGTTGAATATTTAATGATGCCTGGAGTGTTTATTTAGTTAGCCTGTCGATTTTTACTTCTCTGTCAATAGCAGATCCAATATAGCAGCTACCGTGTAGCAGCGTGCTGATGATCTTTAGTGTCTCGCCTCCCAGGAGAGGCCCGGTGCTAAACGCAATTATGGATTTTCTTCCACTGCAATGTGTTTGATATTTTTACTGATCTAATTTGCAATCTGGTAGTTTATTGTTTGGCATTTTAGTGGTGCTCAAGTGGCGAGGCAAATTTGATTTCCTCTCATAATTCTTTATAACATCATTAATGCTGTTAATGATTTAGCACATTGGCACAGATCTTAAATAAAGCCAGAGAATCCTACCATAGATGAATACATTCCTCTTTTTATTGTCTCTAACCCATTTTCATTTGACTGATTCGGGTTCTAATGGAAAATAATCTTGGTGGTTCAATGTCTATGTGAAATATGAAATTATAATAGGATTTGAATGGTGGCTCCCGTTGCTCTGCTACAGCCTGTATTGTACATTCAATAAAATGTATAGAGCTTTTTTGGGAACAACAGGGTGGAATCAAAACAGCATTTCTCTCCCTAACATTGTAGACCACATTCTCAGAGACAAATGAGGGCATTTCTCATGACAACCACAAAGGCAAAATAATAATAATCTGATTGTTTTAGAGGGCTGCATTGTGGTCCGGGGTGTTTTTGCAGCAGAGCTAATGCTGTTAGCATGTAGCTCTGTGAGTGATGTGTTAGTTAGAAGTCCAACATTAGAGCTAGCTAATGATGTTAGCATTTAGCTCTGTACGAGTGATGTGTTAGTCAGATGCCCAGCAGTAGTGCTAATGTTGTTAGCATGTGGCCCTTGAGAGGGAGGTGATCGGTTAGCCGATGATGGATGAGTGTCGTGTCACCAAGGCCTGCTTCCTCACTCGAGGAGCTGTCAACTTCTTAAGTGGACGAGCACAATTAGTGCTGAAATCAGAGCCCGCTTAATCTGATGGTATGCTCGACACACAAAAGGGAAAGAATAGCCCTACCAACCAGTGATGAACGAGTAATGGCTTCTTTAAACAGAGCAGTCAAAGCTGTGTAAGGAAGAAGGGACTGATCCTCATCTTTCCGCCTCATTTTAAACCATTCAATATGCCTGCAAATGCAAGTGGTACTTGTCATGGAGTCTCTCATGGTCTCTTATATAAGAAAGTGGGGACATTCGGTGGCTCAATACATGGGACTCCTATTATACTTTCTGGCCAGCTAAATCTTAAATGTTTGGTTGTTTATAATCTGTTGGAGTATGAATATCCATTGCCTATAGTGAATTGAGTGATTCTAGCCCGAGGATCTAGACATAAGGTTACCATAGCTCATCCCTTTAGAATGTATGGCACGAGAGGAGAGTGATGTGGGTGTCATAGAGAGCAGACAGCAGCATACCAACAGTGGGTTGACTAGCAGGACACACATACACACACATGCACACACACACACACTCCACATATTCACCCCTGACTTTGTTTCCAAAACAAACATTTTACATATCAAAGGCAGACCACGCCCGGTCAAAGGCAGACCCCACCCATTCACATTAGTGCAACTTAACCTGCTCTCACCTGACTGACTGACGTACTTCTCAGCAACATAGCTAGCCGGATTAGATAGCTATAATTGGGAGCTATGTGTGACTTTTCTGTAACACCATCCGATAGGAGTTTAGGCTCACTGAACCTATGACCTAAGGCTTGTATAGGGCACATTGAACAAGGACTGTACGATGGATGCTTAGTATGATATGACAGGCTAACAAAATGCTACAATTTCACTGTAATATCAGAACAGCAGAAACGTGTGAGATAGAGAGTGAAACAACGAATACCTTGCATTGAATTGTAATCTGAGTTCTCTCCCAATAATAAATTACCTATAGTTAGTTATCATTCACATATCTGATGTTGCTTTTCTCAGAGTATTTAAAAACATTAATTTGGGGAGATGATCTGATCAAAATGTCAAAGGTTTATTTGTTCGAGCAGATTTGGACCAGAGGGCCTCAACCATGAAATGTAGAAGTAATAGCTTGGAGTTGCATGGAGTGCGATAATCAACAGATCCACAGCTACCTTAGAGAATTCTCTGATTTATTCACCGATACTGTTGAAATACTCTAAAGATCCCCCACCCTTTTTTACACTTGGAGCTCCCTGACATATTTCTGTGTCCATTAGCTATACATTATTTAAATATTATAATCCCATTGAGTATGCTTTTGATTCATATGAAGTACACACCATCTCAATATGAAGCTCTTTATTATAGCACACCATTCTCCATAAAGCAGTATACACATCCCAACAATTGCTACTGGTTAAACCCTAGCCTGGAAATGACTCCCCTTATTGTGTTGAGGAATTCCTTAAAAAAGACAAAGTCCTCTCTAATTGAACATTCTCATTAAATCATTGTGAACGTTCACTTCTCTCATCTCATGTTGATTGTGGTTTGGGAAGAAACTCCAGTGGAGAATTCCGAGTCCCTCTCAGCCAAATCTGAGCAGAGAAAAACTCGCTCCAGTCTGAGAGATGAGCAATGTTTATCCTCTAGTCTTTCCTCCTCTGAGAAAGGAAGCCTAATTCTTTTATCAGACGAGAATGGGGAGAGAGCTAGAAGGAGAGGAGGATTTCACTTGGAGAGGAGAATGTCATCCCTCCATAATAGTTTATGATTCATCCCTGCACCTTTAACTAAATAATGAGAGATGACAATTAGAGCAAGCCATGGGAGTAGGAATCAAAGGGCTGAGATTCCTCTTGGCAGAGGCAGCCCTGTTTGAGTGTGCTCACAGCAAACTCAATCCAGATGTCACGGCCCGTGCCGCCATAGGCCCAGGCTGCTGCCAGAGCCACACAACAGGGCCTTTCTGCCATCCACCGATCCAATCTCTCAGCCTCTGCGCTGCAAACATGACAGGAGACTCTCCCGGAGAGAGCTGGGGACGGGGGCCCCGCTCCAAATGAAAGAATTTCAGCTAGCCCCCCTCACAAAGCCAAGGGCTGCAAAGTATCATTTTTGCACATGCTGTGATTTATCTAACCCCTGGTTTGTGTCTGTATCCTTCCCCTCCCTCCCTGCCAGCTCTCTCTCTTCTCTCTCCTGTCTCTGCCTCTGTCTCTCACAACTTACATATGGGAGATCAGTGAAAAGATTTGAGGAGTGTGGGAATCACTATCATATTAGTAGGCCTATAATACATTTATACAGGGCATATTTAAATATCCCAAATTATCTCTATTCAATTGTAAGCTGACCATCTATTGTTCTATAAGACATATTCTGTCATATATTTAAGTTATTTCAGCCAATAGATAGCTGGGAATTTGTTTTTAAAGGTTTGGGGCGGGTTGGGGGGGTGTTGTCACTCAGCACAGTGGCAGCATCAATGGGCCAATACAGGAGATAAAAGGCCAATAAAGCACTATTGATGTGTTTAACAAATTAGCCGTGATGACGGCAGGTGTGATTGTGGGCATGGCAGTGGGGTCAGCTCGTCATATGGCCGTTAACAGACACGATATTGCTCTGCAGCCTGATCTCTCCATTCCCACACAATGGCATTAGGGGCACCCTAGGGAAATAAAATAGTCCCTTTCCCCTATCCCCAGTGCTCTTCAAATTAACTCCCCAGAAGGTTAAGCTCCCTGATTCATAATTATTCAAGCCCCTTCCCTCCATCCACCCTCAACCCCTCTCTCTCCCTGCCACTTCTCCTGAGTGGCACTTGCCTTTTTTGTGGGAAACCCCAGGAATTAGATTAGCTAAGCCTGACCTGTGAACATGTAGCCAGATGAAGGTTTGCGATTCAGCTTGATCTCTGCCTGTCTAGCTGTCTTTCTATCTAATCTTGCTGTCTATCTCTCTCATAGCATGTTATTGCTTGTGTGAAAGTCCCTATGGATGAGGCATTTTCTGCCTAACCTTTTCTGTAATTGCATAGGTGTGTGGCTCTCTGAGAGAAGGCCATGGTCATAGATCTCATGGATATCTTTATGATGACAAGAGATGTTATCTGTCACTGGTGCTTTAGATGTGAGGAGTGAGAGATGACTGTCTCAATGCCTCAGTCTCTTTGTTCCTTCGGCATGTATCAACGTCACAGACAAAACCATAGTACAGCCAACTGACTGACTGCACGGCATGGCATGGCATGAGCATAATGTTACTCAAAAATAAAAAAGGATAAATTGACAGTCCACAAAAATGATTATTTTAATGCCAATGCATAGTGGTTTTACATGTAAAGAAAGTTTTAAAGTCCTATATCTGTATCTGAGAGTTAATGTGATTTTTGTTGACTGGCTCCAAGTAGGGTTATCATTTCCATTTTGGAGCCATAATACATTTCTTCCATGCAATACTGTATGGATAATCCAGTAGAGGAGAATACCGGAACATTCTGATTTGCTAACATAAGAGACAAACATATGTATTGACTATGTATACCAGGGATCGGCAACAAGTGGCCCGCGGGCCAACACTGGACCACGAGTGATTTATTTTGTTTTTGGAAAAAAAGACTGTAAAATCACCAGGTATTCAGCTAAAATGTTGTTTTAATTTAGGAAATCTGTTCCCAAGTATTCAACACAAATTAAAAAAGAGACATATGATCGAGCGTGTCTCAATGTAATCAAGGTACACTATATATACAAAAGTATGTGGACACCCCTTCAAATTAGTGGATTCGGCTATTTCAGCCACACCTGTTGCTGTTAGGTGTATAAAATCGAGCACACAGCCATGCAATCTCCATAAACAGATATTGGCAGTAGAATGGCCTTACTGAAGAGCTCAGTGACTTTCAACGTGGCACCGTCATATGATGCCACCTTTCCAACAAGTCAGTTCGTCAAATTTCTGCCCTGCTAGAGCTTCCCCGGTCAACTGTAAGTGCTGTTACTGTGAAGTGGAAACGTCTAGGAGCAACAACACCTCAGCCGCGAAGTGGTAGGCCACACAAGCTCACAGAACAGGACCGCCAAGTGTAAAAAATAAATTAAAACAATATTATTTCCTCGGTTGCAACACTCACTACCGAGTTCCAAACTGCCTTTGGAAGCAACGTCAGCACAATAACTGTTTGTCGGGGGCTTCATGAAATGGGTTTCCATGGCCGAGCAGCCACACACAAGCCTAAGATCACCATGCGCAATGCCAGGCGTCGGCTGGAGTGGTGTAAAGCTCGCCGCCATTGGACACTGGAGCAGTGGAAATGCGTTCTCTGGAGTGATGAATCACGCTTCACCATCTGGCAGTCCGACGGATGAATATGGGTTTGGCGGATGCCAGGAGAACGCTACCTGCCCCAATGCGCAGTGACAACTGCAAAGTTAGGTGGAGGATGAATAATGGTCTGGGGCTGTTTTTCATGGTTCAGGCTAGGCCCCTTAGTTCCAGTGAAGGGAAATCTTAACGCTATAGGATACAATGACATTCTAGACGATTCTGTGCTTCTAACTTTGTGGCAACAGTTTGGGGAAGGCCCTTTCCTGTTTCAGCATGACTATGCCTCCGTGCACAAAGCGAGGTCCATACAGAAAGGGTTTGTCGAGATTGGTGTGGAAGAACTTGACTGGCCTGCACAGAACCCTGAACTCAACCCCATCGAACACCTATGGGATGAGTTGGAATGCCGACTGCGAGCCAGGCCTTATTGACCAACATCAGTGCCCGACCTCAATAATGCTCTTGTGGCTGAATGGAAGCAAGTCCTTTCAGCAATGTTCCAACATCTAGTGGAAAGCCTTCCCAGAAGAGTGGAGGCTGTTTTAGCAGTAAAGGGGGGGACCAACTCCATATTAATGCCCATGATTTTGGAATGAGATGTTCGACGAGCAGGTGTCCACATACTTATGGTCATGTAGTGTATGAATTTTTTTTTTACTTTAAAATATAATCTGTTATTGGGCTTAATTGTGGTCAATTTGCTGTGTACAAATTATAATTATGTTCCATACCCCCGACCATCCACTTCAACAAAAATCATCTTGCGGCTGAATCTAGTTGTCTACCCCTGATATATACAAATTGAAATGTACTAGAATTCTTCTGCATCTAGAATCAGTTTTAACCTACAACTAAATTTTATCCTCTGCAACTTATTCCTGACCTTGTGGAATTACACAGAGACATTATGTGAGATGTAGGAAATACACCCTTAATAGATGTTGTGGTTCTCAATCAGTGTAAATCTACATTGGGTAAATAGGTACTTCTCTCATCCACCTCTGAAGCAGTGGAGCTGTGTTGATCTGAAGTCAATTGGGTTTCTCCAGAGGCCTCAGTAATGTAATGAGGGACTGGTCTGAGTCTGACTGAGGGTTGGGCTCCTTCTCTTCTCTACAATCACATAATGAATCTCCTGCTTCTGCAATGTACAGGGAGGGAGAAAGAGCTCACCGTCGCCATCTCAGATACATTTGTATTTGGTGCATAATAGTGAAGTGTTCTGTGGGTCCTGCCTCCCGTTTTTTAAAATGGTTTATAAACCCATGCCTTCATGGCCTACAGAGGGTTAGTTACAAAACAACAATGTCCCTTTGGGCCCTATTAGGAGACAGAGAAAAACACACACACACTTCTCAACCAGGTACCTTAATGATATGTCGGCAATTTAGATAATGACTGGGAGTGAGATAAACTGAAGTGTGTATTACAGGTAATTGGATCTGCAATGTGCTATCCCTCTTAAGCATCAATGGGCTGTGTATTGTTGCTCTTGTTCCCCCAGTTTACCAGAGGGAGCACGAGATGGACTGTCAGTGATAAGTATGTCTCTCTAAGTCCTGTTTTAAATCGGGCTGATTTCTTGAACCAGGAAGCTTCGACATTAACATAACCCACAGCAAATCAAAGCTTTAGCTAAATAACTCCAGAAAAAACCCTGACTTGTATAAACACCAGGCCCTATATTGGAGAGGGAGGGCATGTTCTGCAGTGGCTGAACCCATCGTTTGTTCTCAGCTCTGTTTTTCTTTGTGCTTTTTTTTTTGTTCTGCTCTCGCATGCATGGTCAATTAGTGATAGGTTGACACATACCTGGGGATGTCAGAATGATGAACATGAGAAGGCTGTTCAGAGAGGTGGAATAGTGAAAGGTAGCAGTCATAATAGGAGGTGTCAGGCAGGCCTGTGTGGAAAGGCATGAGGACCCATAGATGGGTAACATTTCAGAGGCATGGTGGAGCCTCAGGGCCCTGCAGCTCTCCCTGGCCGTTAAAGAGATTAGCTGGCGGTGTTAGACCAGGCCTAGGTCCACCCAGAGGGCCAGGAGGAGAGAGATATACACCAGCCCATTACTGTGGAGCTGAGGGCCCAACACAAGCTTCATTAATAATCTGATGATGAATCACTACCTTAATTAACACTTTATAGCTAGTGCCTGATCCTTAGCCACCTCCTCTTAGTTGACTTCTTACAGGTTTGCATACAACACTTCCTCATGTATTTGCTTGCTTTCTTTATTGTTGATAGAGGAACTGGTAAAAGAGATGGCAATAGTATGTACAAAATGTATGATGCCATATTTAAACAGATGGACGGAGCAGTTGGCATGTAAAGGGAAAAATATCTCAAATGCACTATACCCATTTTACTTTTACTCCTGAGCACTGTGGTCTTTTATTTTCAAAAACTATAATTTTGGTGGTTTTGTTTGAGATGTTTTCATCAGTTTCACCACAATGTTCTTTTTTGTATGTGACTACATGCAGGGTCACATTTCTTAAGGTCTTAATTAGATAAGGGACGGGCTAATTAAATCAAATTCATTATCCTCAGCTCTAGAAATCAAGCGGCTCTATTGGAAATAAGGTTAGGCTCTCCCTCATCCATCATGCCCTAACTAACCAATTTATAGGCCAGCCTTTTGCATGCAGCATTATTACCTTTTCATAAACAGTTACCTATAAAATATTTGATTCAAGCAGTGATAGCAGGAGCTTGTATCACATTAGTTTGTTCTACTGTGTCAGCCTCTTTCTGCCTAAGAGAAAATACACTCCAAATAATCCTATTACCAATGCTGGGCAGAGACAGTGTAAACGATCGCTAGTTAAAGCTGCCTGATAATTCCCTAGGATTAAGACATATTGTATAATCTCCCACATAAATGCTTTTAAAATGGGAATATGGTGCTATTTCACCAAACAACAACATACTTGCACCTTTTTTGTGACAAATACCAGGGGCGCAACTTTCACTAGGGACGGGGGGGGGGATGGGGGGGGGGACGGCGGGGGGGACGGGGGGACATGCCCCTCCCCCCACATTCTGTAATTGCATTTTTGTCCCCCCCAGTTGTATCATTGGAATGTGATACAAAATGAGGCAACGGTGTGCTTTAGGACCATGCGGACGCCTCCGAGTGGTCGGGTAGTGTTTATCCAACTGGATAAAAAATATAATAATAATGATGTCCCCCCCACTTCTAAAACCAAAGTTGCGCCCCTGACAAATACTGTGCTTTAAATGCACAGTCTGGTGGATGTCTGTTCCTACATCTACATCATCACGGTTTTGTCTGACGTGTCAATCAATGAATGCTGGTCAAATCTTTTCTTTTGCCTGTGTGGTCTGGCGGTTCTGACCACATTAGACACACACTGCCAACGTTGTCTCATTCTGCAGCTGCGTGTTTCAAGTCACCCTGTGGCCATTGTCTGAGGAACACAAAAGCCACCAAAATGTTTACACCCAGTCAGTTGAACTGTCTCACTGTTTGTCCCTCATGGCAAAACCAAAGGTTCTATCATCTATGAATCTTTGAGACTAACATTACTATTTATTTGTTTGGGACATGGTGGCCACAATATGGTCACAGTGTGTTGTGGATATGAGAATGGAGGAGCCTGATATTTATAAGGGTGCACCATACGGCCAGCAGCCCTTAAAATCCCATTCAGTGATGAAAGCATACTCAGAAGCACATGGGGCTTGTCTTACGCTCTATACTGGAAAGTGAATTAGTGAGTGGCACTCTGGAGATAGTGATATAAATGGGAAAAGAGCAATGATTTGTTAGCTGTGTATATTACAGCCCATGGGTCAGGGAGAGAGTGTGTGTGTGTGTTGGGGGGGGGGGGTTCATCATTCAGTGTTTACTCACAGTAAATTGAGTTGAAATAATGGTGTTTCTCTGAGGCAAGACAATGGCCCAGGCCGCAGGCCATGGGATCAGACCGTGGCAGAGCTGGGCCAGGGCACTTCAAATGAAAGGCTGGGCCTGGGGCCATGGTGACACCAGTCGTGAAACAGACACCCCTCTGACAGGCACCTGGGAATGACAGCGGGGCGAGGAGAGGGGAGGTAGGGGGATGGGGGTGATGAGGCCTCAGGGCTCTGTCATTAGGGTATAGAGGTGGGAGGTGGAGAGGAGGGTGACTGCCCTGAGGATAGGCAAGCTACAGGCCCTGGTGGGGCAGAGAGCCACACACCCCCTCACCCCCCTGGGACTGCAGCCCCGGCTGGTGGGACATGTCCGCCTGTTAGTTCCTCAGCACGTCCCCATAACCTCTGGCTGTATCTGTGGTTCACCACCCCATCCTGCTGGGTGCCTATATACATACTGTGTGAGTGGATATTTGTGTACATTTCCTCTTGTGTGTTTCAGATGCTTTTCAGTGGCTTTAAGCTCTGCCTCTTCCCCTTCATGTATCATTCTGTAACATAAAGTGCTGCCACTGCATTATATAAACAGCTGCTTTTTGCCGGCAGGGTCAGAGAATGGGCTGCTCCCAGGCGCAATGAGGGGGCTACACGCGTCTAAAGGGAGTGTAAAATTGGCTGGTGAATACAAACTCTTTCTCTAGCTGAGAGGGCTCACCGAGGTTGTCAGTGCAGGAGGAGGCATTGTCACTTTCTAAAGAGAACTCGAGATTCATATTATTCCTTTGTATAATGAATGGTTTTTGGTAGACAAGAACCTCCTTGTACACATCCACATGCACTGAACAGACAGCTGGAACAACGTCACATACCCTAGAAAGGTTAGATCTCTGTTAACCAGGATTCATCCTCTTACCCCACAGCTGATGGCACTTACAGGTTTGAAAGAAGTGTTTAGAAAGAAGTGGTGCTAAGGTGTCTTTGTCCTTAAAAAGCACTTCTGACTAAATGGGTCAATCCCTTAGTGTCCAATCAGAGGGGTAGTGTGCAGTCAGGAGCCATGGTTAAACCATTGAGATGAGTTGGGGTCAGTGCTGGTAGGGAATGTGGGGAGTCAGTGTGTGGGTTGGGTTGTGGGGAGATGGGACGTGCTCTGCCATGCTTTGCCGTTCCTCTCTGTGCCTCAAAGGCTCCACATGGAAAAAATGGAATTTTGTCAAACCTGTTGTCTTCCAGCTGGAGTGATTCACACAAACACTCAGCCAACTGCATGAAAGAGAGCTGTGTGTGTGTGTGTGTGTGTGTGTGTGTGTGTGTGTGTGTGTGTGTGTGTGCGTGTGTGCGTGCGTGTGGGAAAGATAGAGGGCAACGCAGACAGACAACTCCTTTGCCAGATCTCTGGAGGCAAAATACATGCTTGAATACATGAACAGAATAGCCTCACGGTAACATTGGATGGTAACATGTAGGGTGGAAAAAACCCTGTCAAGATGAAACACACACAAATACCTCCAATTCAGATACACAATACAAGTTTCAGCAAGTAAGGGAAATCTCAGACAATTAATGTATTGTTCTTTTGGGGTGTTATTTGTCTCTTGCACAATGTCTAGACGTTACAGTATGTTACTCGCAACTCTGTGATGCCGAGACATTGCTGTTCATGGTTTTCTCTCTGCAGTAGCGCACATTTTATGTTTTTTATGCCGTTGTTATAGAAACAGCTGGGCTCTCTGCACCCAGTAAATATAATCATTCCCATTTCACAAAGGGAAAATACTACTGCGCAGGTGCTCTGGCATCTTCAAGATGGAAGGTTTAAAACACAGAACAGACCACTTAAAGTGTTGTAAATGTTATTTTAGGCAATATTGCTGACTTTGTATCTGAATCTTTCTTTAGTATACTGTAAACCAGCAGAAAGGTTAAGGCTCACTATCTGTAAACAAGGAATTAATTGCTAACCCGCTCATTGCCTGCACTCAGCAGTAACTTACCTCTTAATGAATGTTTGCAGACCTTTCCAAATGACTTTATGATTGCCCTCTCGTTTGATGATTCCATCTGAGGGAAAATGCTGAATATTCCTCTCTGATTGTCATCCCTTACTACAATTACATAACAGTATCAAATCAAATCCATTAGCATTTGAAAACAACCCAATACCTAATAGTGGTATTTGAGTGCAGGATTTTCTTCCATCGTTTTAATTTGGAGTGGCACCAGATCAGTTCTGTGACTGCATCCCTGTGTGTGAAAACAAAACCGAATCATGTCCATGTTACAGTTGTACTATCATACAATAACTGGCCTCGTTATGGCATTGCCGGTCCATGCGTCATGCTGTGTCTTTGCCAGAATTTCCCGAATGCTTCAGCCAGTCAGTTTCATGCCAGAGAAATCCTGGGCCATCGTTGTAGTTGATCGTAGCCTCTGCCGTCTCAGGCTCTCTTTCTTTAAAAGCTCGCCAACTCCCTGTCAGTGGTATATGAGTGACAATTCTTAGCCAACAAAATGGAGAACACCTGATTTCAGCGTTTATATGCACATATAGTCCATCTACTTTAGAAAACAGACCTTACGTCACAATGTCATTTTTCAGTAAATTGCATGTTTTGTGTGAATGCTTCACTTAATGAATACACATTTTTTATGTCAATCTTCCTCAATTGGCTCCTCTCTCACACAAAACATAGACAATACAGAGATAATCAGGCACTGAGAAGCTTTGTGATCTCACAATGAACTTTTTTATATGCCTCGGCCAAAGATACTTGGTATTTATAGGTGGTCTGTAGGCAGAACAGTGGAGTAGATTATGCTTTTTTGTGAAACAGCAGGTTTTTGGTTAGCTCTGTGGTGTGTGCGCGCCCCTCTGTCTGTCTGACACATTCCAACACTGCCCCCTCTCCAAGGCTCTTAGATACCAGTTGGTTTCTATGGCTACAGCAATACATTCATGCCAGCCCTTCACACTGATAGACATATTTGTTTGGCTAGTGTAACTATGTCACACAAAAAGCTTTTTGGCATAACACCTTCTAATCTCGGATTTATTCCTTTAAAAGGGGCCTGCAGATCAAAAATTCCAATATATTCTTTGCATGCTAATCTGAGTGTTAATCCCTAACCTTTGGGTCCTGAAACATCCTGTCATTGAAAAAGATTGTTTGTTTTTCAATGGCTTTCTCTCTCATCCTCTCCCACTCTCTTGCATTTGTTCGTTTTCCATTATCTGTGGCTTCATCTTCTAAAGCTGGTGCCC